>NW_027664666.1:20000-279619 GCF_963921795.1 Nannobrachium achirus
GTCCTTGAGGGTCCATTGCTGGTTCCCAAAGTGTGGTTCGGTTACCCCCGAGGGTCCCTGAAAGGTTTCCAGGGGGTCCATGGCTGGTTGCCAAAGTGTGGTTCGGGTAGAGTACAGTAAAAGTACAGTAAGGTTCAGTAGAGTACAGTAAAGTACAGTAAGGTACAGTAAAGTAGAGTACAGTAAAGTACAGTAAGTTACAGTACAGTACAGTGCAGTACAGTACAGTACAGTACAGTACAGTAAGGTGCAGTACAGTATAGTAAGGTACAGTACAATACTGTAAGGTACTGTACCTTACAGTACCTTAAAGTATCCTATTTGTTGGGTTGGAAACGAGCCCACACTGTTTCGAAGGAACAGTCTTTCTAGTTTTAACTATAACTATAGTTTTATACATCACACAGCTTAGACATTTGGATCAAATCAGAGAGCAGACCTGTGTGAACGCAATGATATAGATAGCATATCTGAAGTGTGAACACTGCAGCCACAGCGCCTTAACATAAACATGGGTCTATTATCCTTCTCTCCACTCTGTCCCCACTCACTAAATGCATTGGGTGCTTAAAGTTAAACATTTTTATTTTTTTATATTTATACTACAAAACATTTCAAAACCAAAAGTACAAGCACACGTGTCCTCAGTAAGCTGAACACATAAAAATTTGAATGGTGTTGAAAGGTGTAAGCGTTTAAGAGATGAAGCGCGCCAAAGTTTTGAGGAGATACTGACTGACTGACTGACTGACTGATAGATAAATAATGAAGATAACATACGTGTGCTCGCCTTCCAGGCGAGCCCACAACTAGAAATACTGTTCCTTCGAAACAGTGTGGGCTCGATTCCAACCCAAAACAATAATAGTAAAAGTGTCAAGTTCCCAGGCAATGCTCTCTTTCATTTTACTGACGTAAAATGGTAATGCAAATACAATGTAGACAAGCAGTGTTATTACATGAACTTAAAGGACCAGGTCACCTTTGGGACAACCAGATCTTATTTTATTGTTGTGTGGGGACACGATCAACACAATGTTGAGTTATTTTTTGTGTTCAATCTGTGTTTTTAGATATTTTAGTATTTCAGTATGCTACAACTGGTCATATGATGCATTTTGCATCATATGATGCATGAGATGATGCAATATCATGCTACAAAGCATCATATGACCAGTTGTAGCATGCTGAAATAATAAAATATCTAAAAACACAGATTGAACACAAGAAATTACAGGATTGTGTTGATCGTGTCCCACACAACAATAAAATAAGATCTGGTTGTCCCAGAGGTGACCTGGTCCTTTAAAGGTATGGACAATTAAATCAAAATAAAATTAAAATATAATGTGGACGGGTAACCAACAACAAAAGTTCGAGACCAGTAGCATGTTGGGAACTGAAGTTATGGCTGTTTAAAGCCTGGGAAGAAAGATGGGGAACCTCTGTGTGTGTGTGTGTGTGTGTGTGTGTGTGTGTGTGTGTGTGTGTGTGTGTGTGTGTGTGTGTGTGTGTGTGTGTGTGTGTGTGTGTGTGTCTGTCCTAGGGGTCCCTGAACTACACTTTGCAAACCAGCAAACCACATCAAAGTAATAGTACGCAGATGGTCCTAATATTGACAAGCTTTTTAAAAACAGCAGATCTACAAGATCACAACATGTCGCAATGTCACATTGTAGATCAGCTTCTACGTGATTCATCTACCGTATGTTTTGTATTAATAATAAAATCTGCAAAGTAACAAGTAACTAAAGCTGCCAAATGCAATTGCAGTGGAGTATAAGTAACAAAAGTGTAAAGTAAAAGTTGGTATACAGTACGGGACATGCTGATCCAAATGCATATGGGATATACTAGGATTCAAATGCAGACAGGCTGAAATTCATGGCT
Source organism: Nannobrachium achirus (assembly GCF_963921795.1). Taxonomy (NCBI): domain Eukaryota; kingdom Metazoa; phylum Chordata; class Actinopteri; order Myctophiformes; family Myctophidae; genus Nannobrachium; species Nannobrachium achirus. Next base: position 21,891 of record NW_027664666.1, read on the forward strand.
TTTAAAGTGTTTGGGGTGTGGTTTTGCCAGGTGGGTCCACTTCGGTTGATCGTCTGATTTGGAAATGCATTGGTTGTGATATCTCCCTGACAACCAACAACAACCACACAGAGTGCCCCTGCGGGTTCTAGGATATATACTGTAAAGCCCATCGCCCGGGAACCTTATTCTTTTTAAGTTAAATTTCTAAAACACTACAAAACATGTGTCAAAGACAAATACAAGCAAACGTCTCCACAGTAACACAGTAACAGTTGTTTGTGTGTCAGTGTGTGTGTATGCGTGTGTGTGTGCGTGTGTGCATGCGTGCGTGCGTGCGTGTTAATAATAATTATTATTATTAATAATAAAATCTGCTAAATAAAAAGTAACTGAAGCTGTCAAATGCTGTATTTATAGTAGAGTATAAGTAACAAAAATGGAAATTAGAGTAAAAGTACCTAAAAATAGTACTGTAGGTACAAGTACTTGTTTGTATATACTTGAGTAAATGTACTTGGTTACTTTGCAGCACCACTAGCCTTACATTAAGACGTCTCTGCCGAGACTTTCGCATTGTCACTGCAGGGCCGACTTATGTAAGGCTACATCACCACAGAACAGCCAATGACAGCCAAGCCTTTAATCACAGCTGTGTCAATCAGTAGAGTGGAGAGGGACATTTATTTATAGTTTTAACTATAACTATAGTTTTATACATCACACAGCTTAGACATTTGGATCAAATCAGACAGCAGACCTGTGTGAACGCATTGATATAAATAGCATATCTGAAGTGTGAATATTGCAGCCACAGCGACTTAATATAAACATGGGTCCCTTTCCTCTGTCTCACTCTCTCCCCACTCACTAAACCCATTGGAAATGCATTGGGTGCTTAAAGTTAAACATTTTTATTTTTTTATAATTAAACTACAAAACATTTCAAAACCAAAAGTACAAGCACACGTGTCCTCAGTAAGCTGAACACATAAAAATTTGAATGGTGTTGAAAGGTGTAAGCGTTTAAGAGATGAAGCGCGCCAAAGTTTTGAGGAGATACTGACTAGTATAGTATATAAACTAGAAAAGCAGTTCCTGCAGAAACTGCGTGGGCTCGCTCGAAACTGTTATGAAGTAATAGTAGAAAATGCATTTAAGCGCAAGGGTGTAAAAAAAAGTTTTTTGAAAAAAAAAGTTTTTTGAAAAAAAAAGTTTTTTGAAAAAAAAAGTTTTTTGAAAAAAAAAGTTTTTTGAAAAAAAAAGTTTTTTGAAAAAAAAAGTTTTTTGAAAAAAAAAGTTTTTTGAAAAAAAAAGTTTTTTGAAAAAAAAAGTTTTTTGAAAAAAAAAAGTTTTTTGAAAAAAAAAAGTTTTTTGAAAAAAAAAACTTTTGAAAAAAAAAACTTTTGAAAAAAAAAATTGAAACAAAAATTTTTTTGAAAATTTTTTTTTGAAAAAAAAGTTTAAAAAAAAAAAAAAAAGTTTTTTGAAAATTGAAAATTGGTATGGAACTGCCGATGGAATTAGATCTACAAAGCATGGGGATGGGACTGGTTCTAGAATTAGATCTACAAATCATGAGGATGTGACTGGTTTTAGAATTAGATCTACAAATCATGTGGATGAGACAGGTGATGGATTTAGAGCTACAAATTATGGTATGGAACTGCCGATTGAATTAGATCTACAAATCATGGGGCTGGGACTGGTTTTAGAATTAGATCTACAAATCATGTGGATGTGACTGGTTTTAGAATTAGATCTACAAATCATGTGGATGAGCTACAAATTATGGTATGGAACTGCCGATGGAATTAGATCTACAAATTAGATCTACAAATCATGGGGATGGGACTGGTTTTAGAATTAGATCTACAAATCATGTGGATGTGACAGGTGATGGATTTAGAGCTAAAAATTATGGTATGGAACTGCCGATGGAATTAGATCTACAAATCATGGGTATGGGACTGGTTTTAGAATTAGATCTACAAATCATGTGGATGTGACTGGTTTTAGAATTAGATCTACAAATCATGTGGATGAGACAGGTGATGGATTTAGAGCTACAAATTATGGTATGGAACTGCCGATTGAAATAGATCTACAAATCATGGGGATGGGACTGGTTTTAGAATTAGATCTACAAATCATGTGGATGTGACTGGTTTTAGAATTAGATCTACAAATCATGTGGATGTGACAGGTGATGGATTTAGAGCTACAAATTATGGTATGGAACTGCCGATGGAATTAGATTTAAAAATCATGGGGATGGGAATGGTTTTAGAATTAGATCTACAAATCATGTGGATGTGACAGGTGATGGATTTAGAGCTACAAATTATGGTTTGGAACTGCCGATGGAATTAGATCTAAAAATCATTGGGATGGGACTGGTTTTAGAATTAGATCTACCAATCATGTGGAAGTGACTGTGTGTGTGTGTGTGTGTGTGTGTGTGTGTGTGTGTGTGTGTGTGTGTGTGTGTGTGTGTGTGTGTGTGTGTGCGTGTGTGTGTGTGTGTGTGTGTGCGTGTGAGTATGCATGTGTATGTGTATGTGTGCATACATGCGTGCGTGCGACCGTGCGTCCATGTGTTCCCTGGACCACACTTTGAGAACCAGATAAATAGCCGATCTACAAGCTCACAAAGTTACACAGTGCAACTTATTGTGAGCTTGTAAATCATGTGAGACCACTGACTCAGCACTGTAATTAAAGTTAATAAGGAGCACCTTTGCTTCTGAGCTGTAGAACTGTTTGTTCAAGATATGGGCCATATCCATTGGTTTGAATAGGGAGCGCAAGTGTACCAACTGATCGCTCTCCCGGAAACACGAAAAGTTGAAAACACATAGTCTTTGCTCGGGGAGTGGCTCGGTGAGTGGCTCTACGAACATTGCGATTCTGATGTTAAAAGGATCAATAATGTGCGCATGAGAGCAAGCTAGAAATGTTTGGGGGAAAATAAAAAAAATCCGAAAACCAGAAAAAAAATGACTTGAGGTGAATGGGGCGTCTGAGGCGCGACCCGGCACTCAGAGGGCCATAGATGAAATTCTGTAAGTCTCTGTTTTATTTTAGTTGCACTTTACGAAACACGACGAGCGTGGCTACAAACGTGCCAAAAAACATGCATACATTTTAAATATTCTGGCCGTGAGGACGATTCGTTCAGAGAACTTCATTACTTTAAGAACAAGTCTCCCACACTCTAGCTACACTCTAGGACTGGTTTTCCCGCCAAAAATATCCCCAAAATACCCCAAAACACTCTACCTTTGGACTGCGATTGTGGAAGAACGGTATGACGTTTTCGAATACCGTTTGAACCACGATGAAGTCCAAAAGTGTGTGAGCGTTTTTCAAGTTTGAATTGCGTTCCTACGTAAATGTATGCCAGAGTAATGAGGCTATAAAGTTTAGTGAAAAAGTAAAAATGTTAAAGTCAGATCCCATTCATTCTCTATGGGATGAAAGATTTATGAATAAAGTTAAATATTTCAAACAGTATAAACTTTTAAATAATTTCGAAAACAACAATGAAACTTCAAACCTTGCTGAACATTTCAAAGTTGGAACGAAGTTTTTATGTTAAAGTATGAAAGAGTTATAAGAGCACAAAGAATTTGCACCAGAAAAGTGGGCACTTTTTTGCATAGACTCCCATTATAAGGAGGAAAAATAAAAGTTTAAAAGTTAAATATTTCCGAAAATATGAAATATTTTGAAAAGAAAAGTACAAGCACACATCACTGTAGAAAGCTGAACATGTTGAAGTTGGAACAAAGTTTGTAGCACAAAGTGTGAGGGAGTTGAAAGATGCCGAAGAAAGTGGTCGGACCCTTGGAAGTTTTAAAGAATAAATATAAACTGGGGTATAACAAGCTGGACTCGCCTTCAGCGAGCCCACAATAATGAAGATAACATACGTGTGCTCGCCTTCCAGGCGAGCCCACAAATATGTCAATACTGTGATCTGCAGATACATTCATCATCAATCAGGACAATTGAAGCATTTAGTACAAATAGCTTTAATACTTTTTTTTTCTTTTTTACAAAAGGTACTTTAAGTACCAAAAGAATATTGCAGAATATTCCATTTCACAAGTTTTCAAATGTATATATGAATAAAATATTTCTCCACAGAAGATTGCCACCCTCTGGGACACCCCCAGAAACACAATAACCACTTCAATCTCCAGCAGTGTTTCTGAGGTTGTTGAGGACGTCGTCCAGTCCAGTGAGCTCAAAGTTATTGGCTCCAAACCTGGGATCTTGACATTTAGGGCAGCTGCCATTATTGAGGACCCATTGTTGCACACATGTGCGACAGCCGATTAGAGCCTTGCAGGCGGGATCCATCACTGGATTCATCATGGCATCTGTAAGATTGACAAAACAGAAAAACAACTCGGTAACTCTCATCATACGGTACGTGTCAGAAAAGATGTGTAGTCTTTTCCGTAGTGAATTCGAGGTTTGTATGTGAAAGGATTATGGACTAGCCTAAAAACAGGAAATGAAAATGTGAATTACAAAATACAAACCTGTGCATATCTCACACTTCAGAGTGTCCCTGATGGTGGCAATTTGCACTGGTGTCAAGACTTCTGTGGAGGAGTCAAGTAGTTGGCGGATGTGTTGAATGACGGCCGGGAGCCCGTCAGCAGCCAAAACAAGATCCTCTATCTGTTGTTGGGTGTCACCGCCGACACTGTGGGAAGAAAGACATTTTTTTTGATTGAGACAATACTAATTTTACGTGCCATTAGGTTCTAGCCATTTATGTCCAACAACAGCCAACTACAGCAAACAATTATCAAAATGTGAAGACGATGAGACCTAATCCCATGGATTTGAGGATTATCATATATACTGTGTCCATGAATTCACAACAAATTCTCTATAATATTGTAATGACCCACCTTCAGTTCTAGAGGCATGTCTGCTCCCCGTTTTAAAAATGTCCATAAAGTCACAACTGGGGCATATGAAACCTTCCCATTCAATCACATGCAACGTGCATGTCTGTATTAAGGAAATAAATGCAATGATTATTACCTCGTCCTCCGTCTCTTGGCTCGCTTAAGCTCTTGGTACTCGCCCTCCAACAGGACCACCACCGTCTGTGTGCTGCCACGCTTCCACAAGTTTGCTATGGGACAATGAAGACAAATTGATTCACTAACTTGTGCATTAACCCATTCACATATTTTTAAAAATTAGATAAAACATTAGGCCAATAACAGTCAGTTAAAGTGTAGACATCCGCAACAGATATTTAGTGGCCTCTGGCTGTATGTTGCTAGCTTTTTAGTCTCTCAGGTTTACTCTTTATTTAAAATGTAGATGTCTTTACCTTCATCTCTCCATATTTTGTACTATAAACTAGATTCCCCTGGTGGTATCAATAGACATCTATCCATTTTCTCCTCACCTCAAAATGTTAAGTACATTAACCGAATCTAAATAATATCAGGTCAGATCTGACCTGTTGCAACCTGTGAGACTTTGGTTATAATGCAAATTGATAATTAGAATAAAAGCCACAATTTAGATGAAAATAATCCAAACATACAACGGCTCGGAGATGTGAAGCATTCAGCCAAGCCAGAGAAACTGACCCGATGTGAAAACATTTTAACGTACCAGAGTCTGTGCTGGAGATTACCAACTGCTTCCCTTTTGCGTCACAAAGCTGGATCTCCTGGTCCGTCCCCAACTCTCTCTTTATTCTGGCACAGACTGTTCCCGTTGACTGCGCTTCCTGTTCGGTCAACGTAAGAATCATTCTCCGTTCCACAACCAGTTGTCCTCTTTCCACCATCCCAATGAATATGGACCTGCAGAGAGACACAGGAGAGGGGGGGCAGGGGGGGTTGGAGACACAGGTAGTTGATTATGTGTATAATCAACGGTATATTGACGACTTATTACTTATATTTAATGGTTCTGAGACACAATTATTGAGTTTTCATAAATATTTAAATTCTTTGAATCCTAATATCAAACTCACAATTGAGTATTCTCAATCCAGCATTGATTTTCTTGATCTCACTATATCAAAAGACGATCTGGGCATGTTACATACAACTCTTTTTAGAAAGAAAACTTCCCGCAACACATTACTGAGAGCTGATTCTTTTCACCCCCCTCATCTGACTAATAATATTCTCTATGGTCAATTCCAACGTCTCAGAAGAATATGTGACAGCGAGGAAGTTTTTGAGACCCAAGCCTCTGACATGACCAACCGCTTTTGTTATAAGGTTAAAAACAATGCACAAAGCAATACATAGAAATAAATACATAGCTTACAAGACCAGATCAAAGTTAGATTCCTCATGAAAAGTACTACCTGACCTGAAAAAAAAAAAGAAATCTAACCTCAGAACTCCAAGGGCAAAAGAAAAAATGAATACCAACACTAACTTAAGTAATTAAAATATAGCACATAAGAAATAATGGATACAGTTGTGGGTGGGGTAATGCCAATTGTGTATCACCAACTCATTAATACAAGTGATGAATTTCACACTATACCGCAAATGGTTAAATATCATGCAGTTTGCAGAATTGATGCACAATACCTCTCGTGAAACAAACTACTGTTGAAACAGGACTAAAATTAAGTAAATAAACATAATTAGCCTACTTCCAATCTCTTCAAAACATACACATTTAACAGAAAACATGTCAGTAGTGACCTGCAGATAGATTAATCGTCAAACAGGACAAGGCTCTAATAACTTTTGCATTTGTTTAAAGACGTATCAATAAACGCAGATATATCGTGTTACAAGTAAAAGTCAAGATTTAAATTGACTCAAGGAAAAACACAAGGCCTACTTATATAGTTTTAAAATGGTATAAAACAGACAGCATGGGGAATCTGAAATAAACAGATACAATTCAAGTAGATGTCAGCTGTTAATGTGATCAACAATGTTATTCTCAAATCCAATGCTAGTCTGAAAACATCTCTGTATAAGCCTTCATACAGAATATGTCAGTGTTTAAATTGTCACTATAAAAAAGTTATTTCAGACCTGATAAAACAGAATAAATTCACTGACTGGATAGTTTAAATGTTAATCGTTTCTGGCTTCTTTACTCCTCTATGACAAAACATTTAAAATCTGTGTTGGGGAAACACTACACCACCAATCAATATTAAACTGTCAAAAGAAATTGTTTTCTAGTAGGCCTATAGTAGCCACTATAGCCATACTTGGCTAGTGGCTTTTTTGAGCATTAACCCATTCACATATTTTGATAATTAGATAAAACATTAGGCAAATAATGGCCGGTCAAAGTGTAGACATCTGCAACAGATATTTTGTGTCCTCTGGCTGTATTTTGCTAGCTTTTTAGTCTGTGTCAGGTTTACTCTTTATGTAAAGTGTAGATGTCTTTACCTTCATCTCTCCATATTCTGTACTATAAACTAGATTCCCCTGGTGGTATCAATAGACATCTATGCATTTCCTCCCCACCTCATCCCAAAACGTAAGTACAATAACCGAATCAAAATAATATAAGGTCAGATCTGACCTGTTGCAACCTGTGAGACTTTGGTTATAATGGAAATTGATAATTAGAATAAAAGCCACAATTTAGATGAAAATATCCAAACATACAACGGCTCAGAGATGTGAAGGCACAGACTATGGTAAATTTAAATATTTTTCAAAGTTGGTGATGATATTTCAATCAAGGTCTTGAATTGTTGTTGAACTTGACCGACTAACCTCAATTTATAAGCCCAAATCAATTCACCCTTTGAATATGACTGCACATTCTGAGATCGACTGGAGTTGGTTCTCTATTGCAAAGATCTATCTAATTTTAGTAACTTAGTTAAAATGTGTACAAACCTTAAAGACTACCGAGAGGACAACTATCATACACCAAAGAATGATCCTTACGCTGACAGAGCAGGAGTTTATTCAACCGCAACCGTCTGTGAAAGAATCAAGAGAGAGCTGGTGACAGACCAAGGGGATCCTGCTCTGGCACGCAAAAGGGAAACAGTTGTTCGTCTCAAGCAGACTCTGGTACGTTTATACAATTTTCAAAGTTGGTTATGATAGGTTTAAATATAACAAGATCTTGGAAATCAAATTAACCGTTGCTCCATTTTGTGTTCTCTAGCAAGGGTGTGGAAATGTAAACACAAGGAACACATAATAAATGTTCCTTTTATACAGTAATTAACCAAGGCCTTGAGAAATTTGGCCTTGGAAATTGCGTGCGCCCCCCTCTAAATTAAGCCTTGTTGCGAACTCTTCTGGACCGCACGATATGTCCACACTGCTCTGCAGTCTCTGCACCCAACCCATGATCCAAAGTTCAGTGTGCTTCCTTGACCTATGAACTGTTACCTGTTTGGACTAAACCAAATGACTCTAAAAGTGCAACAGTGCCCCTCCCCTACAAGAATATTAACCTACATTTACATTTTATAATAATAAACAAATAATAAATTAATATCATTACTAGATTCCACCACCTCCAGCAGGCCAAGAGGCGCAGAAGCAGGTAATAAGCATAGCTTGAACAGATCTTCTGGACAAAGACTCAAACGTCTCATGTGTTTGAATGGGGAGGTGACTGCCACAAGTCTGCATATCTTTGACTGAATTTGACCTTTTTATACATTCTACAAATGTCCAGATGTGGCTATGACAAGCCAGTAAATTAGAATATTTCAGATCTGCTTGGAAAAAGAAAAAAATGTGTTAAATTGCTAAACTTGCTAAGCTATCTTTTTGATTTTTATAATTGCTAGTTTGGGTTTAGCCATTTTACAAACCCACGGAACAGAAGCATGATTACTTATTGTAATGTTTGCTATTGTTTGGAAGGTCAATGGTGCATTCTTGGTGCATTTTCCCCCCCAGTTTCAACAGTGACGACGGCACGACGCTGAGGCGCTTGCTCAGCCATTACCCAGAACATCCAACAACTACAGGGTGTGATGCAGCACAGCATGTGTCCACGGTGGCCTTGGTTAACGCATTGAGGGTCACTGAGGTGTCTTGATCATCAGACGGGGCAGATCATGGCAGATGACAAATCCAGTTTTGGACCCTGCATGTAGGAGTTTAAAGATAGCTTTTAACTGCACTGATTTTTGTGTAAACTGGCCAAGTCTTACATTAACAACCAGCGTTCAAAACTGGGTCAAGTTCACTCTCAAGTTCAAGTTCTCAATATGTTAATAAATTGACTCTATTACCATGATTTGTCTGTGTAATAATTTATACCAAATTGTTCAAGATTTGTTGCCGGACAACGCCAGTTGGTTTAACCAACGACCCATAAAAAGGTTTCTTAATAAAGGCCAACACAGGTTCGTAATATACACTGAGAGAGCAACCTGGGGAATGTAAACCCCAAAGAGAGAGAGGGAGACCAAACAAGTTCTCAGGGGGATACAAAAGTACAAATTTATTGGTCCCTAATACATGGGCATCTTCGCCATTAGAACAATAACACAAAAAAAGAAACCCAAACAAAAGAAAGAAAAAAGCCCTAACTAGGAGCGCCACTAAGCCGGGAATTGTAAAGGGATATTTAAAATAGCGAAATAGTATAAACTTTAATAGGACAATGAATACTAAAACCAATATTTAAAATACTAAATCCTCCAAAGTGGGGACACTAATAAAACTCCAACGGGCACCGTGCGTCCCTTAATCAAGCACTTAACTCTATTTCTCTTATCATACTATAGGCCAATGACCCAGGCCAAGCGCAGAGCGCTACAGTGCTTTTACTCAATTACTTCGTTTGTTACGTGTCAGTATACGAGCGCAGAGCGCTACAGTACTTTTACTCAGTTCGTTATAGCAGAGCAACCACCCAGGGGACCCAGTGTCTTCAATGGAGCGTATATGGATAGCCGGACATCATCACTTCTCCCGTCTACTTCGGTCCACCTGCAAGCACAGGAGGGAGAGTGCCAGATAACTTGTTCTACACCACCAGGCGCTTTATACGTGAAGGCTAACAGGATTCGTGGCAGTGTGACATAAGACGGTACTCACACACAAAGGCAAGCATACGCTTGCCTCCTGAGTTGAAAAGGCTCGTCACACTGTGATCGCCGTCACACAGCCCGGCCAGGTACGTCACCCTCTGGAAGGCTGGAGGTAGTTTGGACACGACTGTAACTACTTCTGGTCATGAACGAGGTCCACGCATCATACTGATGTTTTCTTATTTATTTCTCCAACGTACAACACCGTGAAAACTAGAAAAATAATGACAAGATAATAATATTTCAGTGTCTGGCACAAACAAAACAATTCGCATATTCACTGTTTCTGTTGCAATAACATTCTTTCATAAGAACCCCAAAGTACAGGTAATTTAGCATAGTTAATACTTCAACCATCAATAAACCATACAAAGCCTACTGTATTTGAGTAAATGTATGAATTAGCAGCAGGCTTGTAATACACCAGTTGACAACAAAATTCACACAAACTGCAATAAACGTTATGCATTAAGCATCATGTGTAATTCTCATTCAAGGACTCAACATAACACACAATGGTTATTTACCGTGTTCGCCTTTTTGACCAGCTGTAGTTAGGTATCTTTGTGATCTCTCTCTTATTATTCAGCTGTAAAGCACAACAACGAATGGTTACATTATATCTCTCTTTATACTCTGTCCATTGACAATACCAGCTGTAGGATAGTGAACATTAAACAAGGGCGTTATTTATACCTTTTTGCTTTATAGCTTCTCTCTTTCATGTGTGTCTCTTTCGATCGTGAGTCGAGACGTAAACAGGAAGTCAAATGCTCGCGCCAGCAACTACCCAGCCTTTTACATGAAAACTTCCGGGGTAAAGAGTGATCATGTGACCTTCCAACAAATGTATTTAATTAATAAACACTGTAAACGCAAATATATGTAAACGATTCTTTTCTTATAAGTGAACCAAATGTACCACAAAACTTTATAACTTTTTACTTTCACTTTCAAAAAAGGCACAGAATCTCCGTGAATTTTAACATGAAGTTGCCATGGCAACCATAACACATGACGACGCTTTGAGCGTCAGTTACACTCCCACCAATTACCCTTTGATTAGAGACCAAATAAACATATTGACATTTGGGAATGAAATCAATGGTAATTTCTTGATACCCTTTAAACCACATTTTTGTTGCTCTCAACTAGAACAACTAGTTTTTGAATGGGACGTTCAAGAATTGATGGCTTGTCTTTCCCTGACCTTTGCCCTCCTATCTGTAGAGTAGCTTTTCGTACGAGTCCGTCAACATCCTTAGATACATTAAGGACCCTGGCAATTTTCCATTCATTGCGAGGAGCGTCATCTTTGACAATGACAACATCACCGATTTGCACATTTCTTTTTGTAGCATGCCATTTTTGTCTGAGTGTAATGCTGGCAAAGTATTCTTTCCGCCATCGGCCCCAAAATTGTTCAGCCAAGTATTGAACTCGCCTCCACCTTTTCCTGGCATACAAGTCTTCTTTGACAAATTTACCTGGCGGGGGTAATGGGACTGATGACTTCATCGTGAGCAGATGGTTAGGCGTTAGTGGCTCTAAATTGGTGGGGTCACCGACACCATCCACTGTGAGTGGGCGGCTATTTACAACTGACATGGCTTCATAAAAGAGTGTCCTCAAAGAAGCATCATCCAGTCTTCCAGTGCTTAGTGTAAGGACTGAGCTTAGTACGCTCCTCACTGTCCTTATTTGCCTCTCCCAGACGCCTCCCACATGACTTGCGTCTGGTACATTCATGCAGAAGTCGCACTGCTTTTCTAACAGGAATGCTGCTATTCTCTCTTTGTCCAGTTCCTTCAGGGCTCTTTCCAGTTCATTTCTGGCTCCAACAAAATTGGATCCCTGATCTGACCTTATTTGTCTCACTGCTCCTCGGATGGCTATGAAACAGCGTAACGCATTAATGAAAGCATCGGTTGTCATATCTTCCAACATCTCTAAGTGTATTGCCCTGGAGCTAAGGCACGTGAAAATGAGACCATACCGTTTGTGTTCCTTGCGACCCTGTTTAGTACGGTAAGGTCCAAAGCAATCCATACCACAGTAGGTGAAAGGTGGTGATGGATCAACACGATCAATAGGAAGGTCGGCCATACGTTGCTCTTCTGTGGGCCTACGAGCTTTCCTACAAATGACACACTGCCTTATGTAATTGGCCACTGCCCTGCTACCACCAATAATCCAGTAACCATTGGCTCTAATTTCGTTCAGAGTTTGTCCTCTGCCTTGGTGCTGAGTTTTCTCATGGCAGTGGCCGAGTATGAGACGTGTGAGATCGCCATCTCTTGGAAGAATTATTGGGTGTTTCACATCGAAAGGTGAGGAAGCTTTGCTCAATCGTCCTCCTACTCTAAGTATGCCATCATGGACGAATGGGTCAAGTTGGTAGAGTTGATTATTACAGGGAAGCCTCCCAGATCTCTTGTTTAGTAAGTGCAGCTCTTCATTGAAAGCCTCTTGTTGCACAAGTTTAATGAGAGTTAACGTAGCTCTCCTTTTTTCTTCCACGTTTACAGGTTCTGCGCTCTTAATCCTTTGAGCCAGTCGATGAATGCGGGCAACAACATTCACGACTGTGGTCCATTTTGAGAATCGCGACAGTCTCTCTAGAAAACTTTCTTGCCTTTTAGCCACTGTGTTGAACACTTGTGCCACTTTGACCTCAGGGTCTCCTTCCAGCAACTCTGGAGTCCCTTGCTTGAAAACTAATTCTCTTTCCCATAGGAACTTAGGCCCTGAAAACCAGTTTGAGCTGATCAACTCTGATACTTTGAGGCCCCTTGAGGCATGATCAGCGGGGTTCTCTTTTGTGTCAACATAATACCACTGATCTGGGTTTGTGCTTTCCCGAATTCTCTGAACACGGTTCGCTACAAAGACATGAAATCTTCGAGCCTCATTGTTGATGTAGCCTAAAACTACTTGTGAATCTGTCCAGAAATATTCTTTGTCAATCTTGAGTTTTAGCTCCTCCTTTAGCATACTGCTAACAGCAGCAGAGGTCACTGCAGCAGTTAACTCGAGCCTTGGTATAGTAACTATTTTAGTGGGTGCAACCCTCGCCTTGCCCATAATCAGGGAGCAGTGCACTCTTTCCTTACCCACAAGTCGAATATATGAACACTGGCCATAGCCTTGGCTACTAGCGTCTGAAAAGTGATGCAGTTCAGTGCTCAGAATCTTTCCAAAATTTTCAGGTATGAAACATCTTGGGATTTGAATACTTTCAAGATTCTCTAAATCTTCTACCCAACTCTCCCACCTTGGCATCAACTGACTTGGAAGTGGGTCGTCCCACCCGATGCCCTTTTGGCACATTTCTTGGAGCACTTGTTTTCCTGAAAGGAGAAATGGAGCCAAGAACCCCAAGGGATCGTACACTGAAGCTACAGTTGATAGAATTCCACGTCGTGTAATTGGTTTCCCGTCGAGCGAGACCTTGAAAGAGAAGGTGTCGCTCTCTACATTCCACCTCACTCCGAGTACTCTCTGGACTGGTAGGTCATCATAAGTGAGATCCACATCCTTTACTCCGCTCGCTCGTTCAGAGTCCCTGATCGATTCCAAGACTTTCCGGTCATTTGAGATGAATTTGTGGAGATGTAATTTTCCTTCAGCACATACAGTTTGTGCTTCCTTGACCAGCTTAATTGCAGAGTCCACAGATTCCAGGCTTATGATGCCGTCATCCACATAGAAGTTATTTCTAATGAAATCTGCGGCTAAAGGGCATTCCTTCTCATTTTGTCTGGCAAGATATTTCATACCATAATTAGCGCATCCTGGAGAGGACGCTGCTCCAAAGAGATGAACTCTCATGCGATATACGCTGGGCTCAGAGTCTGTGTCTCCGTTCTCCCACCACAAGAACCGTAAATAATCTCGGTCTTCCTTTCTGACATGGAACCTGTGGAACATTTTCTCAACATCGCACATTACGGCAATTGGGTGCTTGCGGAATCGACAAAGCACCCCAGTGAGCCCATTTGTGAGATCAGGCCCTGTTAATAAATGATCATTCAAGGCAGTGCCTTCGTACTTAGCAGAACAATCAAAGACTACCCTGATCTTATCTGGTTTCCTGGGGTGATAGACCCCCTGATGTGGTATATACCACACATTCCCCGGTTCTGGTTCACTGTCTGCCTTCTCCGCATCACCATCCTTGAAGACTCCTTCCATAAATTTAACATAGTCATTCTTAAATTTAGGATCTTTCTCCAATTTCTTTTTGAGGTGTTTTAGTCGAACTAAAGCGAGCCTTTTATTGTCCGGGAGGTGTGGACGTGCTTTGAAGGGCAGTGGCATCTCGAGATGACCACTCTCATTCTGTTCAATTTCTTCGTTCAAGAGTTGTAAGAACTGGATATCTTCCTGAGATATGCTTTTTTCTCCTGGGCTGGTGTCAGCAAAATCAGACTCGAGTGCTCTAATGACAGCAGCTGGTGTAACATGTGGCAGTTCCTTGACAGATACACGATTGCATAGGCCTGTCACATCTCCGGTGTTTATGCGCTGGGAGGCGCTTCCAACAATACTCCAACCCAGTTCAGTCTTTATGGCATAAGGTTCATAGTCACCACCTGTAATGACTCGTTGTGGAGCCAATGCTCTAGAGCAGTCATAGCCGATGAGAAGTCCCACCCCACATTCCATAAGTGGGGGAAGTTCATGAGCTATTGCTGCAAGGTGATCCCACTTGTTAGCTGTTGCACAGGTAGGAATATGAGCACGTTCCAGTGGAATGAAGTCTCTGGTGTAGGCAGGGGGTAAGTCGATAGGACAACCTGAGGAAAACCCTCTGACTCGAAGTCCACTGACTCTCTGACTTTCTACAATAGAGTCTCTGCCCATCATGGTGGAGAGCTTGAGTTTTACTGGCTCACCCACAGCTTGTAACCTTTCACAAACTTCCTGATCTATGAATGTTTTACTACTCTGAGTATCGAGCAAGGCGTAAGCTAGGGTCTCTGATCTAGAAGTGTTGGGTACAGAGATCCATACTGGGACAATCATTGACGTGCTCCCACTTTTACCCCCATCCATACAGCATGATAGAGAGGACACATTTTCTTCAGCTTCAACTAACCCTTGTGAAGGGGTTTTGTCCACAGCGGGACCGGGGCGGTTCTCATGTAGTGAAGTGGGATGACTCTTTTTACATATGCTGCAGATGGCTTTGTTCCTACAGTACTTGGAATTGTGCCCTCTTTTCAGGCATGCAAAACACAGCTTATTTTCGTAAATGAACTTTCTTTTTTCCTCTACAGTCTTTGCAATTAAATATTGGCATTCATGTATGGAGTGATTTTCTTCACAAAACATGCATTTGTTTGGGCTTGAGTCATTTGAAGCTGAACCCGTTCTTTTGAACCCGTTATAATCCTCTGACCTTGTTTCATCACTGTCATGAGGATTGGCCTTGGCACGTGTGTCTGTGGCCTCTACATTAGTGGCAAAGGCATTTGCTTTTGGACGCTTTGTCTCTCTTAATGGTTTCTCTTCAGGGGGTTTCAGTACATACAATGACGAGATTGGGTTGCATGCTATACGTGCCTCCTTAGAGACAAATGAAGCAAATTCTGCAAAACTAGGATAATCTTTGGCTTGGTCTAGTTGTTCAGTAACATAGCGATTCCACCTGGATGTTATCCAATCAGGGAGTTTGAGTAACAACTTCTGATTCTCTTCGCAGTCATTTAGTACCTGCAGGCTCTTGACATGGGGCATAGCACTGTTGCATGCTTGTAGGAAATCACTGAACTCTCTTAACTTAACACATTCCCTTGCACCAATCTTAGGCCATTTGTTAAGTTTTTCTCTAAAGGCACGCTGTACTACAAAGTAGTGGCCATATCTGGCATTCAATTTATCCCATGCTTGCTGATAGGCTTCTCCATCTTTCCTGAAAAAGCTACCTTCTAGAACAGACTTTGCCTCTCCACTAATGTACTTTTGCAAATAGAACAGCTTGTCTGCAGGATTTGAGCAACGTCTGTCTATGAGAGCCTTAAAGCTTGTGCTCCACTGTATAAACTTTAATGGATCGCCCGTGAATATGTCAGGTTCTGGAACTGGAAGTCGACTAAGGGCAATTGATTCATTTAGTGCCTGTGCTAATGATGCTTCATTTATTGGAGCCTCCTGACAAGCTGTGCGCTGTTCAATGGGACAAGGTTTTAACATATTGCTGCGTACAGGCTTTGAAACACAACTGTTTTCCCTTGACTCTACTTTTAACTCTTCCTCTGTGTACACTTTAAGCTTGGCTTCCATAACCGCAATGTCTCTTTGATTTTCCAGTTGCCTCAGTTGTTGACGCTGTGTATCTATAAAGGCTTCCCTTTCACATTCAACCTTCTTTGCAGCTAACTGAGCAGCTATTTCAGCTCTCTTGGCTGATATCTCCGAGGAAGGTTTGGAACGCTCTGTATGTTCAGAGGATTTAGAGTTATCGGAGGCTGTGTGTTTAGAGGACTTAGAAGCCCCGGAAACTGTGGATCCAAATATGGAAGTAGCATATTCCTTGTTAAGCAATAGACGTAGCCTAGGAATTTCTTCCTCAGGATCAAATTCTTCATCTACCTCAACTAGACGTAATCTCAATAGCTGTAGTAGATCTGCTGATACAGCAACACATGCGTCTATTCTTCTTCTAACCTCCGGGGAGGGTGATGACTGAGAGTGACATCGTAATTTTTCATACTCTGCTTTAGCTTCTAAATCATGCTTCTCAAGAGCATCTATCATGTCACCCAAATCAGTTTCAGAGCACGGGTGCTTTAATTTTGAACGAATATCCCTTACTACAGTTTTCCATTTCTCATACACCGTGTAGAACTTCTTTTCACCTTGAGTTAATTGTTGCTGTTTTAACTCAAGCATCTTTGGTGTTAAGCGCTTCTCTCGAGAAGACTTCCTTTGTTCAACTACTGTATGTGACTCTGAATTTTGGTCAGTATTGTACCCAATGTCTAATTCCTCTGTCTGTTTTTGCTCATCGACTTGGGTTTGTGGTGTGTCACCATTAACTGACATTTTGGTTTGTTTAAACACACCTTTGTTATGTAGCTTCTTTAAGGGTCTGATTAGACAATGTACATACTAAATGAAATAACACACAATATTCTATAATGCTTTCATCAAGGTGTACTGACCCTTTAACCTTTTACTTTCAGTGACTCTCAAATATTTCCTTTTAATTTGTTGTGGAACCATTTATCAACAACCTGAGGAGGCAATAATATTGCATAGTCTGACCTCAAGATGAAGCAGATGAAGTAGGGGTGCACTTTGAAACCTGCAGTACACTGCAGGAGTTGAGGCAAAGTTGCACCTTGTATCCGTAGTCAGTTACTGTGAATGAGGACTGTAGCCATCCACAGAAGAAGCAGAGGTGCACGTTGAAACCTGCAGTCCACTGCAGGAGTTGAGGCAGAGTTGCACCCTGAAGCCTGAAGACCACGGCAGGCGGCGGTGTAGCAGGACTGCACTCTGATGTCTGTAGATGTTGTAGCAGGACTGCTCTCTGGAGCTGAAGACCACGGCAGGCGGTGGTGTAGCAGGACTGCACTCTGATGTTTGTAGACTGCTGTAGGTGTTGTAGCAGGACTTCACTCTGGAGCCTGAAGACCACTGCAGGCGGTGTTTAGGCCACGTTTTCACTGTAACTACTTCTGGTCATGAACGAGGTCCACGCATCATACTGATGTTTTCTTATTTATTTCTCCAACGTACAACACCGTGAAAACTAGAAAAATAATGACAAGATAATAATATTTCAGTGTCTGGCACAAACAAAACAATTCGCATATTCACTGTTTCTGTTGCAATAACATTCTTTCATAAGAACCCCAAAGTACAGGTAATTTAGCATAGTTAATACTTCAACCATCAATAAACCATACAAAGCCTACTGTATTTGAGTAAATGTATGAATTAGCAGCAGGCTTGTAATACACCAGTTGACAACAAAATTCACACAAACTGCAATAAACGTTATGCATTAAGCATCATGTGTAATTCTCATTCAAGGACTCAACATAACACACAATGGTTATTTACCGTGTTCGCCTTTTTGACCAGCTGTAGTTAGGTATCTTTGTGATCTCTCTCTTATTATTCAGCTGTAAAGCACAACAACGAATGGTTACATTATATCTCTCTTTATACTCTGTCCATTGACAATACCAGCTGTAGGATAGTGAACATTAAACAAGGGCGTTATTTATACCTTTTTGCTTTATAGCTTCTCTCTTTCATGTGTGTCTCTTTCGATCGTGAGTCGAGACGTAAACAGGAAGTCAAATGCTCGCGCCAGCAACTACCCAGCCTTTTACATGAAAACTTCCGGGGTAAAGAGTGATCATGTGACCTTCCAACAAATGTATTTAATTAATAAACACTGTAAACGCAAATATATGTAAACGATTCTTTTCTTATAAGTGAACCAAATGTACCACAAAACTTTATAACTTTTTACTTTCACTTTCAAAAAAGGCACAGAATCTCCGTGAATTTTAACATGAAGTTGCCATGGCAACCATAACACATGACGACGCTTTGAGCGTCAGTTACAACGACCCGTCTCTCCAAGGCTGGTTCTGCACTGGTGCACAAGTCACTCAGGATAGTTATATGGTATACTCAGTTCGTTTCTTTCAATGTCACTAGGCCCCCTGTCATGCTCTGCTGCTGCTCGTCTGCACACACGTCTGCCCTCTCTGGAGTTCTGCTGTCAACTGAGTGCGTTCTCCTATTCATACTCAGCGACACTCCCTCTGCCGGCTCCCCATTGGCGCGCAGTGACGTCACCCCCACCCCCATTGGCCAAGTCTCTGCTCCTAGTTATCCAACCCTGCAGCATTACACCCAATGTCCCGGGAACAATCAGTCCATTCACAAAACAGAAGATGAATGGGGGAAAGAGAACACAAATTAATCATTCAAATAAACATACAAGGCGTGCGTACACAGCAGAAAATAATAAAAAGAACACACGCATGTACAAAAATAAAATAAAATGGAAAAAACTTAGGAGTACCCTCTTTCACCCCATCACACTCTCCCCTTCTTTAAGGTTAGCAGTCCCTGCGAAAAACACTACGCTGGACTATACCTGCTTGGCGGCTGCCCCAAATTAACACGAGCAGAACGCCGGGGTCCCGCAGGAAAGAACCCATAGCACTGTGGAATAACTGGGCCCCTTATCTCTGGCTCTGGTTCAGGTCTCACCATTTCCCGTGGAGGAGCTATACACACTTTCAAAGCGTTCCGGTGCATAGTGCGATCCCGCCCCCCCCTCTCCGGCTGGATACGATAAACCAGCCCCGCATCGCCCACAGTACCCAGTACTACAAAGGGCTCCGGGTCCCACCAGGGAGCCAGCTTCCCCTGCCCCTGTCTATTTCTATTACGTACCCATACTCGTTCCCCGGGCAACAGCGGAGGGATACCTGCTCTACGATCATAATGGCGCTTCCGCTGACCCCCCTCATCTTCTGTTCTGCAGCGTGGTAAGCCATATTTAAGCACCGCTGATGGCTCTGTACCCAGTCCCCCACCCTCTGCCTAGGCTGGGATGGCGACACACCCAACTCTACGTCCACAGGGCGCCGCAAGTGACGGCCAAACATTAAGAAGGCCGGGGCATAGCCAGTGGCGCTATGGGGCGTATTGTTATAAGCTTGTACTAACTCGGGTAAGTGTTCTGCCCAATGGTCCCGCTTGTCTGCATCCAAGGAGCGCAACAAATTCAAAAACGTTTGATTCCACCGTTCGGCTCCGCCATTTCCGGCCGGATTATACGGAGTCGTACGGCTCTTAGTAATACCATATACATTACACAATTCTTGGAGCAAGGCCGACTCGAAATTCTGGCCTCTGTCCGAATGAAGACGGACAGGGCACCCATATGGCTGAATAACATAAGCCCACAGGGCACGGACAGTGGTCTGGGCTGTCTGATCGCGAGTTGGAATGGCCCAACTATACCTCGTAAATAGATCGGTCGCCACCAAAACATTTTGCCACGGATCAGCAGGTCGTCCTAGGGTCAGGAAATCAATAGCAACAACTTCTAGAGGGTAAGACACATTAAATGGCTGTAAGGGGGCCCTGGGCTCTACTCTAACCTTCTGTAGGCTGCAGGTGACACATCCTTGTTGGAACCGACGTACCTCCCCCTCCATGCCTGGCCAATAGAAACGCCGTCGTAGCTGCGCCAGTGTCCGATCTGTTCCCGCATGCGCCGCTGCTTCATGTATTCCCCTCCACACCTCCTGCCGTCGGGGACCTGGGCAAACAAGTTGACAATACTCCTCACGAGTATACGGATCAGTCACTCTGCGATATAACACGCCCTCTCGTAATTCCAACTTTGTCCACTGCCGTAACAGCTGATTTACCCCCCTTGTCCAACTCCTCTTCTCGCTCAACGCAGGATGGGCTCCCCGCTCCACCCACCGGGCCACCCTTCCAACATCATCATCCACTTGCTGTGCGTCCCTCCACTCGCTCCTCTTCATGCCGCCCTCCTCGTCTTCCCCCCGCACTAACTCCACCGCCGCCACGGCCTCGTTGCGCACAGGGAATCTCGACAGCGCATCTGCGTTAGCATTACTTTTTCCCGGCCTGTACTTTATGTCAAACGTGAATGAAGCCAGTTGCGCTGCCCAGCGTTGTTCGACAGCACCTAACCGTGCCGTGGAAAGGTGCGCCACTGGATTATTATCCGTAAACACTGTAAATTGAGCCCCCGTCAGATAATCTTTAAACTTTTCGGTCACGGCCCATTTAAGGGCCAGGAGCTCCAATTTAAAAGAACTATAATTTGCATCATTCTGTTCTGTCGGATGCAAACTCCGGCTTGCGTAGGAAATAACCCGCTCTTTACCCTCTTGGACCTGGGCTAACACAGCACCCAGGCCACGGCTACTGGCGTCCGTGTAAACCACAAACGGCTGGTTAAAATCGGCGTACGCCAGTATAGGGGCCTGGGTTAGCGCTGCCTTTAACGCATCAAACGCACTCTGACATTCGGGGGTCCACGTTATTTTATGTTGGTGCGATCTCGCATCATTTGGAATGCCAATCAAAAGGCTAGTTAAGGGCCGTGCCACCGCAGCGAAGGACGGCACGAACCGACGATAATACCCAGCAAACCCCAACCACGCACGAACCTCACGGACAGTAGTGGGGGCGGCCCACTCCCTCACGGCCACCAATTTGTCTGGGTCGGGTCGCACTCCCTCGTGATCCACAACATGGCCCAGGAACTTTAGCTCCCGTTGCAAGATTTTACATTTGTCCAGCCGCAGTTTTAGCCCCTGTTTCCACAGTCGCTGGAACACGGTCTCAAGATGCTGTAAGTGGGAGGAGAAGTCAGGTGAGTAAATAATAATGTCATCAAGATAAACTAACAAGGACTCTGTTACTAGGCCACTAAGGCACTGTTGCATAAGTCGCTGGAAAGTGGCAGGGGCATTACACAACCCAAATGGCATTCTTTTAAATTCAAACAGGCCGAGAGGTGTAGTAAAGGCAGTCTTTTCTTGGTCACGCGGGTCCATTCCCACTTGCCAATAGCCACTTGCCAGATCTAATGTTGAAAACCATTTAGCTTGCGTCAGGCTCGTCAGTGTCTCTTCAATGCGCGGCAGCGGAAAGGCGTCCTTATGAGTGACAGCATTCAATTTGCGATAGTCGACGCAAAAACGCCAACTGCCATCTTTCTTCTTAACTAATACAATCGGGGCGGCCCACGGGCTACAACTCTCCACAATAACCCCTTGCTCCAACATACCGCTCAGCAGCGTCTTCATTTCTTTGTACATTGAGGGCGGCAGCGGCCGGTGTCGCTCACGAATGGGCGCCGCGTCCCCGGTAGGGATCTGATGCTGCACGGTGTCGGTCTGGCCGAAGTCCTCGTCGTGGGTAGCGAACACCTTCTCCCAGGTGGACAGCATCGCCCGCAGTTCGTCTCGTTCCCCCTCTTGTAGGTCGGGTCGGTCCGCCAACCCCTGCATCTCCCGCGGTAAGGTGCGCTCCAGCTCGTCTTCTTCTGCGCTCACCAGCGCCACTTCCACCGCTCCATCTTCTCCCAGCGACAGGCTCAGGTCTCGCTGCCCACGGACATCCACAGCGTCGACGGGGTACAGCCTCCCCAGTTTCTGATACCGGCCCACCCGAACGCTGAATGCATGGGGATTACAAAGGCGCACAGGAACCCGCCCTCCCCGCACAGTCACTACAGCCCGTGCCACCCCCAGTTGGTGGTTATTTGTGGCATTCTCCAGCAGGGCCTCGAAGTCGCCACCGGCAGGGCCTCGGCGCGCCCGACCCCACACAAGTATTTCGCTGCGGGCAGGCACCCGAATTTGTCGGCGACCGGCAGGCCACACGTAGCCCAGGGAGCCGTCTTCGTTAGTTACCGTTTCTATCCGTCTGCAAACGGCGAACGCGTCTTTCCACACTGCTTTCTTATGTCCGGGGGAAAAAGCAGCTTTCCCTGGCCATTTAAATAGAACGTCCCAACATGCACTAACGACATTCATGCCGATAATTAAAGGGTGCGTGCAATGTTCGTCTTTTACAATTACTACCCCCCTCCCTGGCACAGTGACTCCCTCCAATTCTATATCCAACACCGCATAACTGGTGTACGGGATATCAAGGCCATTAGCCGCTCTTAACTTAAACACCAGGGGGTTTTGTCCCAATTTAGCCGGGGGAAAACGTTGATCAAATAAACTCTGTTGCATGAGTGTGACTTGTGACCCAGTATCTAATAGCCCTTGTAATGGAACCCCCTCCATGGTAACTTTAATAAGTGGACACTCTCCTACAAAAGCCTCGTTAGCCCTAACCCCTTTAAACGGGGATTTGATCCCGGCTGCCCGGACTGCAGCAGCCGGATTCTCTAGTTTGACGGCGGCTGGTTTTCTCTGCAGAATCTCGCTATATGGCCCGTTTTTTTGCACTGGCGACATATTGGCCTACCCTCCCCATCCCACTCATTTCCCCGGTTGGGCACATACCGGTGACTCGTTGGCGCGTAACGCTGCGCTGGCGGCGGGGCATAGGTGGCTGGTTCATACGGACGATTATGCAGCGGAGGCGCGTACGTGGCAGCCTCATACGAACGACCGGGCGGCGGTGGTGGTACAGCAGCGGCAGCAGCCTGAACCATCGGGCGGATCTCCTTCATCAATTCATTCGTCAGTCCCTGCATTTGCGCTTTCACGTCTTCCATGATCTCCTGTTTCAGTGTCTGTTTCCAATCACGCGTCTGTGAGGGGTTAGAAGCAGGCGTGGGGTTAACAGCATGGCACATTACTTCAGGCGTTCCCATACCCCCATACTCAGTATCTAATAATAAGGCCTCCTCTCGTAGTGCGGCAAAACTATCATCTGGATGTCTCCGAGCGTATACTCGTAGAGCCTGGCTCAGCGGACCCTCTGACAGCCCCATAAGCAATTGATCTCGTAAAACGATATCGGAGGGGGCCGTGGTTGGATCATGTCGCCGCAGCCCACAGAATAGTTCTCTAAGTCTTAGGATATATGCACCAATACTTTCACCCGGCCGCTGAGTGCAACCATAGAACTGTGACCGCACTTTAGACACCGGGACAGTTTCTCTATATAGATTATCAAGATATTTCAAGATTTTTTCCACTGTGTCTCGTTCACCTTCTTCCAATACAACCACTTGCCGCTTCGCTTCATCCGTTAAAGTTTTAAACAAAATAGCCACCTTTTTTGCCTCCGTGATATCTTGTGTGCCTAGTAACCCCCTTATTTGGTCTCTCCATTCCTTGTACCTTCCTTCTCCTTCAGTCCCCCCAAACTTAGGCAGCCACGGGGCTCCTGGGTACACAGGCATCATCATCATTGTTAGCCGTCAAAAGTAAATAGCAATGTAGCTACAATTGTTTGGTCTCTCTCGTGTTGCTCTCTCTCGTACCCTGCCGACACAACGTCAAATATGTAAACTGACCAAGTCTTACATTAACAACCAGCGTTCAAAACTGGGTCAAGTTCACTCTCAAGTTCAAGTTCTCAATATGTTAATAAATTGACTCTATTACCATGATTTGTCTGTGTAATAATTTATACCAAATTGTTCAAGATTTGTTGCCGGACAACGCCAGTTGGTTTAACCAACGACCCATAAAAAGGTTTCTTAATAAAGGCCAACACAGGTTCGTAATATACACTGAGAGAGCAACCTGGGGAATGTAAACCCCAAAGAGAGAGAGGGAGACCAAACAAGTTCTCAGGGGGATACAAAAGTACAAATTTATTGGTCCCTAATACATGGGCATCTTCGCCATTAGAACAATAACACAAAAAAAGAAACCCAAACAAAAGAAAGAAAAAAGCCCTAACTAGGAGCGCCACTAAGCCGGGAATTGTAAAGGGATATTTAAAATAGCGAAATAGTATAAACTTTAATAGGACAATGAATACTAAAACCAATATTTAAAATACTAAATCCTCCAAAGTGGGGACACTAATAAAACTCCAACGGGCACCGTGCGTCCCTTAATCAAGCACTTAACTCTATTTCTCTTATCATACTATAGGCCAATGACCCAGGCCAAGCGCAGAGCGCTACAGTACTTTTACTCAATTACTTCGTTGGTTACGTGTCAGTGTACAAGCGCAGAGCGCTACAGTGCTTTTACTCAATTACTTCGTTTGTTACGTGTCAGTATACGAGCGCAGAGCGCTACAGTACTTTTACTCAGTTCGTTATAGCAGAGCAACCACCCAGGGGACCCAGTGTCTTCAATGGAGCGTATATGGATAGCCGGACATCATCACTTCTCCCGTCTACTTCGGTCCACCTGCAAGCACAGGAGGGAGAGTGCCAGATAACTTGTTCTACACCACCAGGCGCTTTATACGTGAAGGCTAACAGGATTCGTGGCAGTGTGACATAAGACGGTACTCACACACAAAGGCAAGCATACGCTTGCCTCCTGAGTTGAAAAGGCTCGTCACACTGTGATCGCCGTCACACAGCCCGGCCAGGTACGTCACCCTCTGGAAGGCTGGAGGTAGTTTGGACACGACCCGTCTCTCCAAGGCTGGTTCTGCACTGGTGCACAAGTCACTCAGGATAGTTATATGGTATACTCAGTTCGTTTCTTTCAATGTCACTAGGCCCCCTGTCATGCTCTGCTGCTGCTCGTCTGCACACACGTCTGCCCTCTCTGGAGTTCTGCTGTCAACTGAGTGCGTTCTCCTATTCATACTCAGCGACACTCCCTCTGCCGGCTCCCCATTGGCGCGCAGTGACGTCACCCCCACCCCCATTGGCCAAGTCTCTGCTCCTAGTTATCCAACCCTGCAGCATTACACCCAATGTCCCGGGAACAATCAGTCCATTCACAAAACAGAAGATGAATGGGGGAAAGAGAACACAAATTAATCATTCAAATAAACATACAAGGCGTGCGTACACAGCAGAAAATAATAAAAAGAACACACGCATGTACAAAAATAAAATAAAATGGAAAAAACTTAGGAGTACCCTCTTTCACCCCATCACACTTGGACGAGAAAAGATTCTGCACTAAAGTTTCTTACCCAGTGGTTTCATTAAAATATTGTTTATACATTCACAAACTGTATAATATAAAGCATTTCTGATTGTTGGGAAAAAGTTGACCTTATGGCTCCAGACTTCATGTTAAACAGACCCAACAATGCATCATTAAAATTACTAATTAACTTGGAAAAATATTAAAGAGTAGTAGCCATACCTGCAGATACCTGCACACTTCAAACCGCTCTCCCATGGGGACACCAAAATATCCTGTGGGTCCCTCTGTAACCACTAAATGGTCGATGGACTGAAAAGTATAGAGAATGTAATTTAGCAAACAATCATTACATCATACACATCATGTATGAGAAAATGCTGAATGCCAATGACAGGGTTCCCACACATTTTTACCAATGAATTTCAAAAAACCTTTCCAGATTATTAAACCCAATTTCCAAGACTATAAAACAATCTTGCAGCGCAATAATGAGTCTCTTACTCTAATATCATAATTCCATTCCAAATTTCGTGCCAAATCTTTGGTTACACCAACGCAGAATCAAGTGCACAGAATCAGGCTGCAACATGTGTGCTTGTAGATCTGTTCTTTTTGTCTCATGTCCGTTACACATTAGGCTATAATCTCTTTGTGAAAAACAACTTAATATGATACATATTTCTTGTAATGTTATACATGTTTTGGAAATAATGACCATAGGGACCCAGCGAATACAAGTCATCAGAATATGAAATATAACCTCATAATCATACAGTATAAACACTCAAACAGGTTTTTTTTTTTTTTACCGGACCGGTAGATGTCGGTTAATACCGTGATGTCATGATCCTACATAACCACTGGTACACCCTTTCCACAATATTCAGAGTTCTTATTAATAATAATAATAATAGGCCTAATAATAAAACTTTATTTGTATAGCATCTTTCATGACATGAAATGCAGCTCAAAGCGCTTTACAGAGCAGAAAATTAAGCACAAGTGCTTAACAGAAAGAAATAGCCTACACATGATTACAATAATACAACCTGTTTGACGCTGATTCTGAAGCGAGACAGACGACAGGATCGTGGTGGGGTTATTGCAGATCTCGTCTGGTCGGACCCAGCGGGAGATTATGTTCAAGGACACACACACACACACACACACACACACACACACACACACAAACTTGAGAACCACATTTACTAAATGGATTAATAATTACTAGCCTAGCCGCAAATTGCAACACTAGATTTTTTTATTTATTTTTTTGCTATCTGATTGTATTAAACGACTTCAAACTCACCAATATTGTGGCTCTATGGAAAGCTTGGAATTTACTCTTGCTATCTGCAAAGTGTTTGTTTCAGAAAAATCCACCGTAGAATTGTTATGATTTATTTTCTGTCAATAAATCCGAGCAGACATGGTTTATTTTCTAAGTGTTGAACTTCGGAAGCGCTCGTCTCCTATTTACGCAGCGTCCCGCTGCCTCCTGCAATATGTGACATTTAGAACCAGGTGGTACACAGGACCGCTGAGTGACTTCCCACAAGCGCTTCCAAACTCCAAGCTTTCCATTGAGCCACAATATTGGTGATTTTGAAGTCGTTTAATACAATCAGATAGCAAAAAAACGTTTTGATGCATTGGATCCCTATGGGAGGTATTGCAACCCTAGATTCATCAGAGTATAAAAAGATCTAGTGTTGCAATTTGCGGCTATTACTAGCCTATGCTTTAACTAGGCCTACCCCAAAATCCGAAGAGCCTGGTCTTCAAATATTAATTTAATGTTTCATATTCTATTTTGACTAGTTCGCACTTCGCAGAGACCTTCCTCACTTCGTTAATGACCCTCCGGCCTACTTGTGAATTCATCATGTAAAGTCAATCAATCAACCAAAATGACCAGCCAGGGTTAATCTATGAAGCCCTTTCCAGCGCATTGTGGTGCAGTGCTAGCCTAGCTGAGCTAGACATCCCCAGCCATGTTAAAACAAGGAGGGGAATCAGGGGATACTCTGCATATTTTGATGCAGGATGATCTGACAGAGCAAAACATAAGCCGGGTGTTTAACCAATTTGTGACTGGAAAATAAACAAAATAAACTCAAAATTGAAAACGCAGCATGGGCCAAGACCATATGACGCCATGTTTAAGCACATGTCAAACCTACCATTTCTTCCTCGACGCAGGTATCGAATAAACCACGGGAAGGTTGGAGAAACCATAATAATTGTTCCTTTTATATCGTTATTTCAATAATTAACCAAGGCCTTGATAATTTTGGAAATTGCGTGCGAACCCTTCTGGACCGCACAGTACGTCCACACTGCTCTGCACCCAACCCATGATCCAAGAGCCGGAAGTCCAGTGTGCTTGACCTGTGAACTGTTAACTGGTTGGACAAAACCAAATGACTCACTACAAGTGCAACAGTGCCCCTACAGGAATATTAACCTACATTTACATTATATAATAATACATAAACAAATAATAAATTAATATAATTACTGGATTTATCCAATTGGTTAGCAGCCAGGCAGAACTAGTGAATGACATTTGTGGTGTAAAACCAGGTCTAACTAACGTGTGACTGATCATAAACAGATCTTAATATCACACAATGTACATTTGTTCATGTTCCATAACTGATGGATCAGTATGATCTGACCTTTTGGAGCGTTATATCAAGATTCAAACCCATTTAGGCCTGAGGCCGATTCTGAACACCTTCTAAAGCCTGAGCCATTTTTCAGAAAAAAATGTTGAATACTGTGCATGTACTGTACTACACAAAAATGTGTTCCAGGCCTGAGGGTTAAAAGTACAAAAATGTGTTCCCATCCTAATTAAACATGACAAATGGTGTTATCAGTATGACACTGGCCTTTCACTGGGACTATGGTCAAGATATTGATACGTTCTAAACAGTGATAGGCATGTTAAGATTATGTCTGCCTTGTAAGGTACAGAAGGACCACTCAGATACTAGAGAACATAATACCTGTAAGCAGATATAATTATTTGCTTTGCAAACCTGTCCAATGGACTGCTGTGCACTCTGGAATAAACATGAAACTAGTCTGACTGCTTTTCAGACTTTTGAGTCCAACATAATTAAGTGCAAATGTACAACACATTTTTGCCATAATTTTATTTACAAGTAATCTTAACCAAATCATCCACTCCCAACATAAGTGGCCCAAGGTGGATTTTGTAGACAATTCAGTATGGGGATGATTATGGATAAGTCTTCCAGTCGCCTGTATGTGGAAACCCCTCTCCGATTGCTTGGTGGAATCAGTCAGTCATGCTATAAATAGATGTAAAAAGAGCAAAGAGAGAAGGATAGGAGAAATGACAATGAAGATGGCCATACTTAAAATTCGGTGTACTGTGGACCAAGGTTATAATAGTTTTGGATTTTTCCATTAGTTTTTATTTTTATTAGTTTTGAGGTTTTGTTTTCAATTACAGTTTAGTTTTAATTCGTTTTTAAAGTGAGGTTGCTAGTTTCGTTTCGTTTTTATTTTTTGAAAATGCTTAGTTTTAGTTTAGTTTTTATTAGTTTTAGTGTTAGTTTTAGTCTTTTACGGTATTTGTCAGGGGTGAGATTAAAAAAGCTCCGGAAAAAGTATTGTCTAATAAAGAAAATCAACAAAACATCATATTGTTGAGAGTGGCAGGAATGTTGAGACATACAACTTCTCTCTTTGACCTCACCATCTGGTGTTTTTATTTTTTATTTCCACAAAAGACAAAAAACGAAAACTAAGGAGATTTTCTCTATAATTTTATTTTATTTTAGTTAGTTTTGTAAACACACAATATCGTTTCAGTTAGTTTTCGTTTTTTTAAAAAGCTTAGTTTTTATTTTTATTTCAGTTAACTAAAATGTTCTTTCATTCTAGTTTTCGTTTTTTAGTTAGTTTTCGTTTACTATAATAACCTTGCTGTGGACTAATGTCCATGTCTGCACATTGGAATACACACGGCTATGCACACACCTATGTTAACCATTATTAGTGGCATTGCTTACTAGCCTGCCATGTTTACCTTTTGTACACACTGTAGTTCATAAAATGATCTGTATGCAGTACTATGTCAAGTACATTATTTATTGATGGGACAGTAGACTGACAGGAAATCAGGGTAGAGATGGAGTGACACGTGGCAAAAGTCGTCCGGATCGGGAATTGAACCGGCGACCCACCAGGCATCCATGCCTATGTGGCAATGCCTAAAGTGGTATGCGCCTGGACTACTAGGCCAGTGGGTGCTCCATCCTGGAACACTAGGCCAGTGGGTGCCCCGTATTCATTCTTAAACAGGACTAATTTGTTTAATTTGTAATATTCCCAGAAAATCACAAGGTTTCTATCTATAAAATATATTGGAGTACATTAAACAGTCAATGATCTGGATCTGAGTGTTTACTGTCACTATGGTAACAGGTGTTACATTGTGCAGGTTCTTACACTTGGAAACACCGACATACCTGGGATGATAGATGAATCAAAAACATCAAGGCATTTTGGAAGGGCCCAAAGTTCCTCTGCATCGTTTCCTCATACAGGATGTTGATGTCTGGATACTCCTCTGCAAAACGCCTCTCAACTTCTTGGCGTTGCATGTCATCAAGAAAGGGGTCTCTACCGAAAACTGACGTCCTGGTTAGTGTGGAACCATTTTCTCTGTCGTACAGGTCAGCAGCCTGATCAGCAGTCGGAAGCTGATCTGCTGTGAGCTTCACTCTGCAACCACCTTCTGCCAATACATTTGGAATGCCTTTACCTGGGGGGAGTGTAAATAAAAAAAAAAACATTACATGGATGGGTGGGGAATGTGTCTTGGTGAACAACACCCTTTCTGAATGACAAAGTGGGGCCATCTAATTAGCTAATCATGCATGGAATTTATGCCAACACACAGAAACTGGCAAAGTGAGGTGTCCTTGCATGCTGTTCTAATAAGTATAACTGAATATGAATACTGTAATACCTGAAACATTATGGTTATTCCACGCATCAACAAAGCGCTGAAGTCCAACACTGGCAACTCTGCAGGACAGGCTGGAAACACAGAAGCGCACAGTGTTGTCGTCCATGTTCAGCCTCTCCTGATCCTCGAGATTGATGAGTGCAGCTTTCAGTGGATAGGACACACGGTTGTTGACCTCAACCCAAATACGTTCAATCCGATGATTCTGTAACAGAAAATTAAGAACATGAAATGAGCAATACACTGTAGAAAAATAAATAAGATGCACTTTGAGGCATCTTCATAACAAGATTCATATAGACAATGTTTTTATAATTTCAACATAATCAAGTATCATTATTAATATACTTTTCATCCTTTATGATCTTAATATAAGATTAGATCCACTGTCAAATGCATGTCATACTTATTTGGAAGATAATATTATGAAAATACATATAAAGATAGGCATACCCTCGTTGACCCCGTTTGTATAAAAGGTGGCCTTTCTTGGTTGAATCTGTACCCAGACAGTTTCTCTTGAACAAAGAGAGACAGAACAAATTCCAGGCCACAATCAACGCGTACTTGATCCCAGACGTCTTCCTTAAGAACCGCAGACCTATGGAAATAATGACAGTTTAGGTTGCATATTTTTTTTATTTTTTATTAATTTTTATCCCACAATTTTGTAACGCATTTTTTCACCCAGTGCTAATTGCCTATGTAATCCTGGGCTCTGCACTCCCTCTGCCGTGCCTGGGGAGACAACGGACTGACCTCATGCCTCCTTCTATGCATGAGGAGTCCAAGTTGCTTCTTTTCACCTGACAGTGGAGATTTCCCTGGTTTGGATGTAGCGCGTGGAAGGAACACGTTATTCCAACCAGTTCCTTTCCCCTCCATCAGGCGCCCTGGCTGGCCAGGGGGAGGCTTTATTGAGACCAGGATTACGTGCATGTTTTTGTGAGGGTATCAACCCTAGGAGACACGGGGAGAACATGCAAACTCCACACAGAAAGGCCCCATCGCCAAACCCACCTATGGTGTGGGCGCTGATGACGCGGAGGGAGGAACACGTCGCCAGCGCCCACAGCGTCCCCCGGCGGGAATTGACACAGGACCTTCTAGTTGTGAGGCGAAGCGCTAACCACTGCGCCACCGTGCCCCCCAGTTTAGGTTGCATTTGAACAGTGATACTCAAACTCAGGCCCGCGGGCCATTTCCGGCCCGTGGCACAATTTTGACCGGCCCACCAATCAATCAATCAATCAATCAATCCCCAAATTAACCAAAAATGGACGGATACTTTCGAGATATTTAGAGAGTTTGCCATCTCATGCTAATTCAACAACCACAGTGTTTAATTTGAGCCAAAAACAGGGTCAGTTGTTAATGGACAATTTAAGGTGCCAATGAAAGACAGAAGTTATCAAGTATCACCCTAATCGGGAGATAAGCGACCGTCAGGTCACAGACAGTATACACAAAGAGGCCTGTAAGTGGTAAATTGGTTCCACCCACAAGTTTGTACGACAAACGGTTGATGATTAAAGCCAAGTAAAGTATGGAGACCCAATATGGGTGTCCATACAGAGTCAATGAGCCAACAAAGAGTCCACAAATGAATGGCTTCGGATTGTGACAAAAACAAATCTTGTCTCCATGGGGTGAGTAATCGATAGAAAGAAAGTAATTTTGGGGGTGAACTACTCCTGTAAGTCACACAGCACTACAACTGCAATGACTGGAAGGGCTTAAGGTTGTCAAACAAGGTTGTCAATATCTGTAATCAAATAACCATCTTCGACCAGGAGGCATTATATTTAATTAGTTAAGGTTATAACTTATAGCACATACTCACTTGTTCATCATAAATGGTCAGATTGTTTTTGATTGGCATGATGGAATGACCAACCAGTTTACCACTGTAACCATCAATAGCTATGACGTATGTCACACCAAATCTGACCAGCTTCTCATTTTGATCAATGTGAATTTTATGGCCCATGTATGCTGCATAGTAGGGTAACGGATTCAAGTTCCTTAATCCCTAGGATAAAAAGAGAAAAATGAAAGGTTAAGACATGTATGGCTGTGACGTTAAATGGTCAGATCACCCAGACAGTGAAGGCTATGCTTTCTTATACATGTAATGGTATCAAGCCATCACTATTGTATGCATGATGTTTTTTTCCTTCTGTAGTACCTGTGACACCAATGATTATTACCGTATTTGGCTCACAGGCAAGGTTTTAGAATGTCATAACTGGCCATGTTGACAATATGCCAGGAAGTACTTTTAGCACAGTGTGTGTGTGTGTGTGTGTGTGTGTGTGTGTGTGTGTGTGTGTGTGTGTGTGTGTGTGTGTGTGTGTACACATACAATATTGATGTGCAAACTTACTTGACGACGAGCCTCATGGTTTGGAGGATGCACATCTCTAAGTGCAGCTCCAACACGCCCCTCTGATGCATGCACGCCTTTGCTGGATAGATATCCAGCCATCATTCTCCGACCATAAGTTGTTCCTGTCTAACATCACAATAATAAATGTAGAAACAAAACATACTGTTAAGGGCAAGGATAGTACAGTTGGATATGAGCTCCCATACTCAGCTTGTCAAATAAATATACTTGTGTGTAACTGTATCCTGCAATTGAACTTAGCCTACCTCTTGAACTGCTTGAACGACAGACACTTGCAGCTGAGAGCTGGACACCGCACCTTTCCTTCCTAGATAATTTTTCAGGACAAATTTCTTTATATTGGCGGCAGAACCACCCCTTCCCAAGCCCATGGATGTTAATGAGGAAGAGATTTCATCATAACTGCTGCCTTGCAGCATCATCTCTCTAATAGTGTCAAAGTATGGCTCAAGTGCCATCTTTGTTCAGCAGTGGAAGTACTGTGGAACTGAAATAAAGGGAAAGTGAAGTAATGAATTTAGGACAACTGGTTTTGATCGTACATTGACTGTATTCGTTTCAAAACTATAAAAACATGTCCTACAAATTAGAAACAGACAGATCAGAGTTCTAGGATAATAAATGTGTCAATCAAAAAGGATCCGAGGTAACTACCCGAATCCATTAATCACAGTCTTCACACAGCAGCAGTTTAGGACCTCGGTCACTAGGGTCTACCCATAGAGTAGGCCTACCGTATATATAAGGCTGCCTCTACCTCAGTAGCCTACCAGTTAGCTGCTAAGCAAAGCTGCGAAGCTAAAATAAACTGCTGCTAGGCATGAAAACTGAGACAAACGGTCAACTTTACCACCATGACAGCGCCCCCTAAACATATGCAACTTTTATGTATCACAGTTTACCCACTTATCTCACCTGCAACAATACGTAGCCTATTTAGTTTCTTTTGTCGTAGATACTTCAATCCCCGGAATCAATGCAATGAAGCAGAGCAGAGCCACTGAGGAACCTGAATAACGCAAGATGGCGTATTTCCGGAAAGTGCAGAGAGCACCCGCCCATATTATGCACCTGACACTTTCCCGGGACTTATGATCTATTCCAGGAGTCTTCAACAGGGGGTCCGGAACGTTGAAGACCCATGATCTATTCAATTCATCAATGCTCACTGTGGTGTAAATGCGTCCTATTGCTCTGTATGCGTTGGAAAGATAGGCCTACTGTAATGACGTCTTCATTACAAAGCAGCTGTCTTCAAAATATTTAGCCTAGCCTACTTTGTAACAGTTTTACATTGATAGGCCATAGGCTATTGGAAATATTATAACTCATAAAGGTTACGGCATATACCCTGCTGAAAAAACCAGTAGGTACAGCAGCCGCTGATAGACGCAAGTCTCTGAGCATAGGCCTACATATCTGAGTGACAGAGCTATCTCTTTCTCTCTCTCTACACACACACACACACACACACACACACACACACACACACACACACACACACACACACACACACACACACACACACACACACACACACACACACACACACATCTTGTAGTGTAGGCCTATTGCCAGCTTAAGTCCCTGCATATGAAACCAAAGCTGTGCATACGGCTATCTAATAGATTTAAGACACGCGACCACCTAGGGCCTAAATCAACCTATAGGTCTACGAATGGTGCAACAAAGTTGATGTAGCCTAATTGTGGTATTCACAATCATTATTCATTAATAACACGTTTCGAAGAAAGAATGAGCAAGTAATTTAGGCAACATTAAATAAATAGCCTACTTCACGTAATCACGCATCTTCTATCACGGAGTCTACCATTAAGCCGGCCATACATTACACGATAATCGGGCCCGACTGAATCGGGTAGAATTAAACACTACAGGATCATTTTTTCAGATTATTTGACCAGATAATCTAAACGGGCTCACACTAGCCGTGTTGAACAGTCGGGCGCTCCGCCCGCTACAGGATTTTATCCCGATTTAGTCGGGCTCGAAGCCTCGAACACAGCAATAATAAATAATATTTGATACAAAATGCCACGGGGGCTGTTCTGAGCGCTGTGCTTTGCAACACGCACGCACACGCACATACAAACACATTACGTTATCCACTCACTCAACACACAACACCGCCTCACGCAACGGGGGAAAAAAGCTTCAATATGGAAGTTGTGTCCTATTTTGATGATATGAGTTAACTTTGACACGTTTCATGTCCATCCAACTCTGATATCCCCTCTCTCTCTCCCTGTGTGTGTGTGTGTGTGTGTGTGTGTGTGTGTGTGTGTGTGTGTGTGTGGCCTATAATCAATGAATCTATCTATGTATAGGCAATACGGTAATAATAATCATGATAATAAACAAGTGGTCCTTCATTGGTCAGCAATATAACAGGCTATATAGCTGCAACCAGCAGATAACCCCTGCAGCCGAAATGTTTGCTCAGACATAAAATAAAAGAGGAGGCTAGTATCTTTTGTCATGTTGTCAATGCTGCACATGTTTAAAAAGAACAGATCTTGGGCAGTGTTGATAGCTTAATACATCTGTTCCTTTTGCGCATGAACACGTCCTAAATAGCCTAATGTCTGTCTGTCTGTCCGTCCGTCCGCCCGCCCGCGTGAAGTTGGAACCCAATGAAAACACAAATAAGAATGGTGTGGATTACACCTGCACACGCACGCGCGCGCGCACACACACACACACACACACACACACACACACACACACACACACACACACACACGCACACGCGCGCGTGACAATCAAGGCCTACAGCATTATATTTTGGATTGAACTACTTGTAGGCCTACATAATAAACATTTTATAGCCTATACTGGGGTCCCCATCAGTGCGTGGGCGTGAAACCTCTCCCATTCATGCTGTGTGGTCTGATTACAAACCAAAGTTGTGATCCTATACAACAACTTTGATGTCTGATGGCCGATTAAGATTGTTTGCTCACCCAGTGGGGTGCTAATGACCCTTATTCATACAGCGATGGGCCACTTAAGGACTGTTTTGGGATTCATTGACTGAAGCAATCTACACCTTGAAAGCAGTATACATTTAAGTTATGTGTATTCCGTTTGGTTTAGATTATGGAATGTAGAATGAAGTTTATCCTGCTTAACTATATATTTAGCCTATCTTATTTGATTATGGAGATCCTGACCCTGATCTGATGTCATCAATGTTAGCCCATAGGCCTATACTGTAGCTTGGAATGCCCACTTGCAAATGAATTCCGTGCGCGACCTCGCCCTTTAGCTTTAGGTCGGTCTCTCTCTCTCTCTCTCTCTCTCTCTCTCTCTCTCTCTCTCTCTCTCTCTTTCTCTTTCTCTTTCTCTTTCTCTCTCTCTCTCGCTTATAGGTGCCGTAGTAGCGCCCCAAAGAAGTGAATTCATGTATTGCTGCACCGCTGTTATTAATAACAGTGCCAGAATCATTACGTGAACTTGTAGATCAGCTCTAAGTGAAAGTGAGAAGTACAGAGAGTTCGCAATTTATTTGAAGCATGCATGAGACTTTTGCACTGTGGAAATAATATTAAAACGCAATGTATTTCCTGCACGGGGCTTCCTAAGTAAAGAGAGCATAATTATAGTCAGTGCATAGTGACTTTTGTCTGATTAGGACAGCGCATACAGTATAGGCTCTAGACGGTATATGGATAGATTAGATGGATAGATAGATCAAGTTCAAGTTGAAAAGGAGGAGAATTTGTGGAAGGATTATTAGAGAGTGCCTTAACAACACATATCTCATATCGTATTCATAACCAATGAAGGACATGGAGGTGGAGAGGGAGGAACATCGCCACTCCGCTGTTTTTCTCTGCAAGCGCAGCTGTGCGCTCCGTGCCAGATATGGATGCAGACAGACAGACAGACAGACAGACGGACCGACGCGCTCCGTGCAAGCTATTTGTCTGTCTGTCTGTCTGTCTGTCTGTCTGTCTGTCTGTCTGTCTGTCTGTTTGTCTGTCTGTCTGTCTATCGATGTAGGCATACGGTAATATGACAAGCACTGGCAGCACTGGCTTTAACACAATTACGCACAAATGCAACCAGCAGATAACTCCTGGATAGCTGAAACGTGTGTGTGTGCGTGTGTGTGTGCTTTCATGACAATCATGTGCGTAAACACACCTTACAGCATTATATTTTGGATTGAACTATACTTGTACATACACATGTTATAGCCTACATATAGGCTACACGTTTTACATAGCAGGTGAGGTTCATTTTGCCCACGTAAAATACCATTTGATAGATAGATAGATAGATAGATAGATAGATAGATAGACAGACAGACAGACAGACAGTTTAAGAAGGCAACAGACAGACAGACAGACAGACAGCAGACAGAATGAATGATTGATTGATTGATTATAGGCCACGAACGCGATGCCGGGGTAGGAGCATCTTCCACATGGTGGGAGATGGCACCGCCCTGAGCAAGGCATCAGCCGTGACACCGATCCTTGTGCGCCATGCACGGCAGCACATCCAGCTGCCCACCACCAGGGAGGAGGTCCGTGCAGTCCACCAGGGGTTCTACGCCATGGCTGGGATCCCTCGGGTGATGGGTTTGCTGGATGGCACCCTGATTCCACTCCGCAACCCAGTCCTGGTGGACCCGTGCTGGGTGTGCAGGAAGCACTTCACAGCGCTGAATGTGCAGGTGGTGGTGGATGACGTCGGCCTGATCAGGGACATCGTCGCCAGATGGCCAGGAGCAACCCATGATGCCTTTATGTGGGAGAATTCCTCTGTGGGAGAGAGAGCGGCCAGGGGAGAGTATGGCGCAAGCTTTTTCCTCGGCGACAGTGGCTATCCCCTCCGCACCTACCTGATTACACCGGTGCCGCACACTCTGTGAGCGCAGCGGACTGCCTCTCGCTGAGAAGTGTTGGCACAAGGGTTTGTGTGTTGGACTACCGACTGGATGATCCGAGTTCTATCACCGCTTTCACGCATCACTGCATGCCTTTTAGCTGGGGAGAGGGGACCCCCACTGGTCCACGGACCCACTTAACAAATGAGGCAGCATATAAGCTTGTTCTTTGTCAGTGTGTGTGTTGTGTGAAGTGAGAATGACTGACAGGTGTCTGTCAGAAGGACTGTTGAATAATTCATTAGTTGGTGTTATCCCCACCCTTGTAGCCGCCTCCCTTTCTCGCGTCAGCATTCAGCAAACATGCCGATCAGATCGTGTGTTCTGGATTGTTCATCATCCCAAACGACCCTGTTCAGTTTCCCCCAAACCCCATGGCTGCGTGCTCGCTGTCTGGAATTCATCCACTTTGAGGAGGGTGGTATTTCCAATAGCTCCCGGTTGAGTGCAAGACATTTCACACACATGGCTCATGGCATGGGCTTAAGTCGCCTGCTACTTGGTGAAAATAAATGCCATCCCCTCGGTATACACTGTCGGGGCCACGGCCACCTCAACTGCTTCAACTCCTCTGAGAGTAAGTAGGGCCTACCTTACAAAACTTTCATCTATATTTGCCTAACTAGACTAGACTTCATGCAAGAGGCGAGCAGACTACATGGAGCGGTGCAGGCAATGCTAGTGTAAATGGTCATAATCTTTACTAGATGTTGTTTCCCTTGTGATTAGTGCTGTGGTGCCTTATAATGCGTTGGTTCTCAAAGTGGGGTCCTTGAGGGAGTTTCAGGGGGTCCCCAGCTAAATGGTTGTTAGGATCCAAACTCTCTGAGTCTATTTTACATACATTTTACAATTGCAGTCTCAGAGATAGAAATGCCATTAAATGGGGGTCTGCCCAGTGCATGTCAAACTGGGGGTCCTTGAAATTGAAATGGTTCAGAATCACTGCTAGAGCTGTAAAAAAGATCTTCTCTTATGGGGGTGCCTGGCATGTCTTTTCAAATGGGGGTCCACACAGGCTAATAGTCTATAAATGTCAATTTGGGGGTCCTTGACATGAAAAACTTTGAGAATCACTGCTATAATGCAGCTGTGCCGGCCTGAATTACCTCCAGGGGATTAATAAAGTGATATCTTATGACTTGACTAAATCATCTACATTATCCACCAGCCACAGACACGAGATGTGGGGTGCCAGTACTCCCCATGTATGAACATGACAAGATGCAGACATTTCTAGAATTGCTACTTAGGCAAATTTTTACTTTGGCATTCGTTTTTTGTTTCTGCATTGACATGTCCTTTTACCCCCTATAGACTACGTGGACACCCTGCAGAGGCTGGTTCTGGAGGAGGTGGTCTTCAGTCCTGGCCCATACCAGCAGCTGAGAGACCAGGTGCCAGTCCCTCCAAACCTTTGTGCTGCTTACGAGAGGCCCAACATAGAGGAAGCTAAGGCCCTCAAATGGTCCCGTTACACACAGGACACCTAAGCCGCACCACCCAGGCAACCATAGAGGGGTTCGGACACTGGCCCTCAGTGCCACCCTCATCAAACATCCATCACAGAGGGGTTTCGGACACTGGCCCTCAGTGACACCCTCATCACACATCCATCCCAGAGGGGTTCGGACACTGGCCCTCAGTGCCACCCTCTCATCACACATTTGCTGCTTGCCTGCTCCTCAGTGACCTGTGAGCCTGTACTGTACTGGTGTGGGCCTGTGTGAGGTACAATCGGCATCATCAAAATGAAGCTGATGAGACTCATCTTTGACTGTTACGATGATGAGCCCTGTAAAAAACACACCCAGTGTGAATTGAGCAGTGGTATTTATGTGTTCTTTTCATTAAGTGTCCTGTGAAGCTGTGATACAACAAACCTTTATATAAATATGTATAAATATGCTTTATTCTAAGATGGTGTGGTGGAATTCAGATCAATCAATAATCAAATAATTATCAATCAATAATCAAAGATAAAATGAGGAGACAAGTTTATGTAACATGATCTCATTTACATGTACAATTAACACTCTGGTCAGTGGTAAGGGAGTTCTGCCAAGAACAATGGTCAGACACTAAGTTATAGTACACTAGCCCTTACCCGTTCAAAGATATGAGCTCCGAAATGATGTGCAGTGTGTGGGTTATGGGATGTGCACTGTGCACACAGACAGCATATGAGGGATGGAAAGTAACTTTAACTGGTGCTTGCATGATAATATGTAGGAGCATCAATGTAAGAAATACCCGTTTGTTT
The DNA here is from genome assembly GCF_963921795.1 of Nannobrachium achirus. Taxonomy (NCBI): domain Eukaryota; kingdom Metazoa; phylum Chordata; class Actinopteri; order Myctophiformes; family Myctophidae; genus Nannobrachium; species Nannobrachium achirus. The sequence continues at coordinate 62,089 of NW_027664666.1, forward strand.
AATGGCTATAGAGATACTGTGTACCGTTCTGCATGATTTTTGGACAATATCTGTAACAGGGCCAGACAACACCCCCGCCCAACACACACACACACACACACACACACACACACACACACAGAGATGGTTAAAACTGTTAATAACTCCAAATACAAATACAAATTACAATACAAGACTCAAATCCTCTCCATATGTACCATGGTCAATCTAGCCATGGTAGCCTTGGATTCACAGGGAACTGATGTCATATCACTGGCAAAGGCATGGCACATAATTGTGGCTGGTTCAGATAGGGATCTCCATCTATGGGCATAACATTATGTATATCGATGCATAATTATTATTAATAAAAAAGGATGAAATAAAATAAAAAGTCCATATATATGGTCATTCCTAGAAACAAAATCCCTTTTATGCCCTAACTGGCCCAAGAGCTTTACTCTGATTTACATACTGCATCAAACCCAGTCCCTAACTTGCCAAGGCCCAGCTTGGCTTTACTAATTAACATACGTTTTATGCCTATATATATGGAGATCCCTGTCCCAATGTCATCAATATTAAGGACATATCTGTGAATGCCCATATTTGGTAATGCCCATATATATTACACACACATTCATACACTGATGGCAGAGGATGGAGGATGGATGGATGGATGGATGGATGGATGGATGGATGGATGGTGCTTTGAGGGTCTTCCACAGCTTGTGTGTAGCCTTTATTCTCCATGATCTGATGGCACTAATAATTGCACTAATAATGAGCCTTGAGTGTTGTTCATAAAAATATTATGAATAATTATAATAATAACAATAACAACAATAATTACTTTGGCTAGTAATTGGATAACCAATTTAATGATAAAAACAATTTAATTTAATGTTATATGTTGCGATTTCTGTGAGAGAAAAAACATATTGTTAAAAAAATAAATAATTATAAACCAACATGAGAATATTAATAATGATTAATTCATTAATTCATGATTAAAAACATATTGTTAAAAAAAAAAATAATTATAAACCAACATGAGAATATTAATAATGATTAACTCATTAATTCATGATTAAAAACATATTGTTAAAAAAAATAATAATTATAAACCAACATGAGAATATTAATAATGATTAATTCATTAATTCATGATTAAAAACATATTGTTAAAAAAATTAATAATTATAAACCAACATGAGAATATTAATAATGAGTAATTCATTAATTCATGATAAAAACATATTGTTAAAAAAATAAATAATTATAAACCAACATGAGAATATTAATATTATTCATGATTTATTAATATAAAACGTAAATGTAGGTTAATGTATTTCTTGTAGGGGCGGGGCTGTTGCACTTTCAGGTATCATCCAATCAGGTAACAGTTCATAGGTCAAGCAGACAGACTATAAAGACAGCGGAACCTTCATTTCCGTCTCTTTTGCGGTTGCCTTTGGTAGGTGAACGGACGCCAAGATGAACATGGAAGCAAGAGTCGTTTTGTGGAGGGGCGCTCGTACTTTTCACCTACGTGAAACGGACATGACCAGCCCCAACCTCTCTGTGGTCTTTAAGGTTAGTAACATATTTATACTAAAACAAGTTAAATTATTTAAACTTAGCCATAATCTCTGTGGGTTGTGTCGCTACTCGCTAACCCACCCGCCGTGCCGTTCTTCCCCGATGCTGTACATGTGTAAAGTGCAGTGACGTTTTGGGTTAATATATCGATTTAAATAAGTTAACCACTCAAGGCCCTGGTTATTTATTGAAATTACTGTATTAATGGAACCTTAATTATTGTTACTCGTACTTTATTCGATACCTGCGGCGAGGAAGGAAAGGTAGCTTGGATATGTGCTTCCACATGGCGGTCAAGTTGCAGTGTATAAAATGGCGCTTGCTGCGTGGTCCCAGCAAAAATCTGAAGTGTTCTGTAGTCAGACCCGTCTCCGTGGTCTCCAAAAGTGAACTATTTAATTGGCCCATTAGTATAATGTGGCTGTATTGATTTTTTTCGTTTTTCATTTTCTGTAATACAATGGTTAGATGTCCCAGTTATTGTCCACGACATTGCAAGTGGTGCGAAGGCTCTTGCGGGCTCTTCCCGCCCGCGAATGACCGCGAAGAGCGGGACGGGGCCGCGCGGCCGGCGGAGCTCCGAAGCAGTGGTGAATGCAATAGTTCTTTATTCAGCCAAATCACAAGCTTGGGTCCTAAACCATGTCCTTAAACAAGCTTGCTAATCCACTAGACGCCGCTGGGTAACCAAACATTAATGACCCAGTGCTTTGTGACTCTTGCTTTGGCAATGGAAACGTATGTTTTTTCATGCCAATAAAGCTCCTTTGAATTTAATTGCTTGGGAACCAGTGGTATAGAGCAACTCGATATCAGTTCAACTACTTGGTATCCACTATGTTCTAGGATAAGTGGTTCCTGTTTAAAGTTATTATTTTATTAGCATTCAGCATTTTCTCATACTTGTGCATGAAGCAAAAATATGTTGGCTAACTTGTGTTCTCTATACTTTACAGTTGAATCCATCGACCATCTACCTCCTAACTCAAGGAGGAGATGTACTGATGCCAGGACCCTCTGGGTTTTTTGGGGTCCCCATGGGAGAGCGCTACGAGGTGTGCGGTGAGGAAGCTCCCACTACATCTGCAGGTACAAAACATTATTTTGCCAAGCTAACCAGTAAGATTTCCTAATCAGGAGATGAGGGACCATCAGGTTGCATGTACCGCTTTGCCTGATTTTAGGGCAAAATCAGTAGGAGCATTGTCCAAAAATGTGTTTTACTGAAATTGGCCTGATGGTGGCGCTAAATGGGACAGATCCATGTTGATGACATGACTGTAGACATACTGTGTACCATATTGTGTGATTTTAGGGCAAAGTCTGTGTAGGTGTAATCTTTAAATATTTGGCTGATGGGCTATCATTTCAGAGTCCTCGTCTGCAGCAGCAGGATTCAGTTTCCCAAGGCCTATGGCTGCTCAGGCCCTTCCTCCCGTTCCTCCCCGACCACGACCACCCACTACCTTCTCCAGGTAAGAACAAAAGTGTATAAGAATGACTGTCTTTTTTTTTTGTTTTCTTCACATATCTACTGCATAGTACTGTGTTCTATCTGTCTGTCATTCAATGTTATATGAGATACTTCAATGGTTTCCAGTGGAAATAAGCTTAGTCTTTTCATGGATCTCCTTTTAGTAGACCTTGTACCAGTGAACTGTACCGTCATGAAACTGTACCTTTTCCTATGCAAACTTCTAATAAAGTCTTCAATCAATCAATGCAAAGTATAATGTCTGCATGTGCACCCAGGAAATGTACAAACATTTCTACCTGATTGACTCCCCCTCTCTCTCTCCTGTCTCTATATGCAGGTCCATATACATTGGGAGGGTGGAAGGACGAAACGTGTTATTGGAGCAGAAGATGATCCTCATCCTCACTGACCAAGAGGCGCAATCCACTGATACAGTGTGCGACCGCATAAAGAGGGAGATGAGGACGGACCAGGAGATTCGTCTCTGTGATGCCCAGGGGAAGGAGTTGGTGGTCCCTGCAGACTCTGGTACGTTTAACACTTATATACAGTCTGTTGTTTTTATTATATATAAATATGTATATAATAATAATTAATATATTAATAATACATGCATAAATTAATAAATATAATAAATAAATACATACACTAATAAATAATATAATAAATACATGCATAATAAATAATAATACATTAATATATATGTGTGTGTGTGTGTGTGTGTGTGTGTGTGTGTGTTTTTTTACTCTTATGGTATTGCTAAAGAGAAAACATTGACAGTCCGAACTGTTCAACTTTAAATTGTTAAATTAAATTATATAAATACCTTGACTAGAACAACTGTTATTGAATAGAAAACAATGTTTATTTGCCATTATGCTGTATTTATTTTGAACATAGTGGCATTGGAACTGGAATTGATGTCAATTTTCTAAGCAAAATGCTGTATGTTAGTGAGCTATAGAAATCAGTAAGTGGTACTGCAGCCAAGAATGTTTGAGAACCACTGGTTTAAACTATTTTAAAAGTTGCTGATGGGTTTAAGTATAACAGGGTTTAAGTATAACAAGATCTTGGAAATGAAATTAACTGAAGCTCCATTTTGTGTTCTCTAGCAAGGGTGTGGAGATGCACCACCAGGAAGGTGGTTGTGCTGCTGGAGAGGGACTTCATCCAGTTGCAGGGGGCCAAGAGGCGCAGAAGCAGGTAATAAGCATAGCTTTGAACAAATCATCTGACAGACTCAAGCATCTCATGTGTTTAAATGGGGAGGTGACCCTTTGACGGAACATTTGACCTTTTTTTACATTCTACAAATGTCCAGATGTGACCAGCCAGTACACTGGAATATTTCAGATATGCTTGGAAAAAGAAAAAAATGTATGGGGTAAATTAGAAGCCTCAAATGTCACTTGCTAAGGTCTTTTTGATATTTGCTATTTTGGGTTGGGCTGTTTTACAAACACACGGAACGGAAGCATGATTACTTATTGTAATGTTGGCTATTGTTTGGAAAGTCAATGGTGCATTCTCTAAATAACCTTATCTATTTTCCTTGCCTCCCCCAGTTCCAATGGTGCAGAGGGTGATGCAGAGGAGCTCGCACAGGCAGCAGATGCCCTCCCAGCTGTTGCCGACAACCTCAACCAGCTACAGGGCCTGATGAGACCAAGCATGGCAGTGGTGGCGGTTGTCGATGCGATGAGAGTCGCTCTCAGATGTCTCATTTGCAGAGGTTTGTGCTTTTTATTTTATTTTTTTAGGATCTATCTACTTTTACTCTTTGAGTAATTTAAGTAGTACATACTTTTACTTAGTTAATATCTCTAAAATGACAAATGAAACAGAAATTTAAATTTGTCAAAATGGCAGATCTACATGCTTACAACGCCTCATGGAACTATTATACAGAATGTAATGCCTCAACTCTTGTTATGTGTCTGATATGATTGTTTATGGATATTGCAGATTCCATGAGAGATCCTGTGGTCGACCCCGCCTGCCGAAGCCTGATAGGCTGTTCAGCCTGTGTCCAGCAGTGGACCGATGGAAGCCCCCGCTGCCCCAAATGCAGAGACCCCAGCTTCCGGGCCAACCTGATGAGGCTGAATGGCATGGAGGAGGTGTTGGAGATCCTCAGGGCCACTGATTAGGGGTTTTAATGAGTTTTATTTGTTTTAATGTTTTAACATTACTACAGGGGGTCCTCCAAATTTTTATTATTTTTTATGTTAAGCACTTGAACCCTAGTGTCCATATTCTTTAGCCAGAAATGGCAGATCTAAAAGTTCAACCCCTTGTAGCTATTTTCGGCAGAGAGCTTTGGTGTAGAGGGGAGTGAGTTATTAAGTATTGACTTTTTAAGTGTTCAAATATCTGACCACAAATTGACATGAATCCAAAATACACTGTTTTGTGCTTAAAACAATGAAACTATGGAATCTATGAAAGGTTGTGGTTGTCCCTGCTTCATCTCTCTCTCTCAATTAAGGGGTCTTTGGCCTGAGAATTTTTAATGTACTGTATGGTTGTTTAATAAAGTAACAGTGCATAATGTCTAATTTGCTTATTTACTGTAACTAGTAATACCAAAAATTGTGGAGAAGTTTCATTGTTATAGCTATCAAATAATATAATAACTCTGAATCAATATAAATGAGTGTCATTGGTAATGCTAAACAATCTCTATATATATATATAAAATATAATGAAATTAATGACAATGAAAAATAATTATGTTTCTGGTTATGATATTAACAGTTTGGGGGTAATTATGGTTTGTTGTTTCTTGACTTATCTTAGACAATAGATTGATATACATGAATGATAATCATTCCTTTTCAAATCAAAACTATGTATTTTTCTGTCCTGGCTTGAACAAACCATATTCTGGGCTCCCTGAAGTTTCTCATTTTCGCCATTAGGGGTCGCCGGGGGGGGGGGGGGGGGGGGGGGGGGCAAACCAAGGTCTTGTGACAGTAATTTGGTTTCGTCCAATCTGGTAAGAGCTTCAGGTCACATGTCATTCACACGGTAATGTCGCGCTGTGAACGAATCTTTTGAACGGATCATTACTAATGATCCGTTCAAAAGATTCGTTCACAGCGCGATCGTCCGGGGGGAGGGGCGGGGGTGTGAACGAAAGTGTGAACGACCCATTTCAGGGATTTGAACGAATCGTTCACAGGTCATGCTAATGATTCGATTCTTATGAACGAATCATTCATGAACGAGACATGACTACAACGAACGTTCTCCCGGTCTTTTGCTCCGTGGATTCAGACCTGAGCGGACGTGCCACTGTGCAGTGCTACTGTTTAGCAAGCTAAGGAAGCTAAGGATGGAAGACAAAATTAATGTATGGAAGGGGGGACGTAATGTGTATCTGCGTGAAGCAGACCTCACCGTTGCCAACCTTTCGATTGTCTTTAAGGTATGTTACTCATTTTAATGAACTTACTAAATTAAGTAGCCTAGTAGGCCTGCCATACAGAACAAACGCCGGTCGATGATCTCAGAATGTGCAGTCATAGTCAAAGGTTTAATTGATTTGGGTTGATAGATTGAGTTCAGTGGAAATCATTCAAAACCTTGATTTAAACCTTGATTTATCTATTAACGTGTTTATTAGGCCTATTGTTTCCGAGGCTTTATTGGATGCAGGTCCATTGATGAAGACTGGGCCTCAGACCTGCTCCAAAATGGCATAACTGCACCCTAGTAGCCTACGGTGACTTGACCGAAGTTATATCTATTAAGTTACCGTATATCTATTTCAATATGATGTGACTAATCAATTACTGACTCCAACTTCTTGTCTATCGGTGAAAAACTTCAATTACTGCTGCCACAGTTATTTAATCAAAACGGCACTGTTTAATAGAATGAAAATAGAGTAGGAGACACATTTTTTCCATGTTTATTGTCAACTAAATAAAACGTGGAGTATGTACACTCTACACTCATTACCTGAAAAAGGCATGGTATTGGTGATTTTCTGTTCCATTTAGGATGTAGCTCTGTTGCACTATAGCAGTGGTTCTCAACCAGTGGTCTGGGTCCACCAATGGTCCTTGACAGGGACCCAGGTGGTCCCTATTTAGCTGACTCTTTTAATCCAAAGCGAATTGCAACAAAGCAGGTAATACATCGATATAATAAACAAGAGAATATGTCAGTACAATATAACAGGTTCATAGGAATATCAATCAAGAAAAACACAATAAGACAGGTAGACCACAAACTTGATAGTATTTTTTTTTTAATCTAAAGCCTAAAAAATGCTATCTAGTTTCATGTATGGTCACAGAGGGAAGGGGAGCATTACAGGAGTGTAATGGGTTTAGGTGGAGTCTGAAGAGATGAGTCTTCAGTCCATGGCAGAAGCTACTAGGGAGCGAGTCTGGTTCTAAGTGCAACAGGGTGTTTATTACACATTTTGGGGGCCATGAGGGCAAATTGTCTAGGACAATTGGACTTTTGTCCCCAGCTAGATGATGGAGATATTTAAATCTTGAGAGCCCTTATGGGTCCATTGGGATTTCATTTTACACTTTCAATAGTTCAATTATTGTTTGACATCTGCTCTGCATTACTTAATTGAAAACAAGTCTACACAACAATGACAACATAATCAAAGTTTTAGGTCTGAGAGGTTAAATCTCATCAAATGTTGGTCTGTGACTCAAATGCAGAATAAATAATGGACATGACAGTGTCCATTAGACACTGCTGAGACTGTCACAGCAGCACAGTTTGTTTTGTAATGGTCCATTTTGATCAGCATTTAACTTTTTCTCATCTTCCCTGACGTGCATTGTTTTTTCAGCCATGTGCATGGATGTAATAACTCTAACGTTTAACAAGCCAGAGAGTGGATTTAATCATTGTCACTCTGTACTTTCAGTTGAGACCGACAGACATGTTCCTGATCACAGAGGGAGGCGATGTGATCCTTCCAGGGTCCACTGGTTACTTCACCGTTCCCTTGGGACAGAGGTGTGAAGTGTGTGGGGATGAGAGGACCTCTTCCCTACATCCAGGTATGGCTAGTGGCCCTGGCTACTAGTAGGCCTTGCCTACTACTAAACATTAGTTCTATTGCCAGTTTAATGATTGATGTTTTAGTGTTCCCCCAACACAAGACATTCAATGTTGTGATAGAGAGCAAAGAAAAGCCAGAAACGATTAACATTTAAACCATCCAGTCAGTGAATTTATTCTGTTTTATCAGGTCTGAAATTACTTTTTAATAGTGACAATTTCAACAGTATTGCATTTTCTGTATGAAGGCTATGTTTTCACAGACTAGCTTTGGATTTGACTAAAATAAAATAGTAGATAGTTGGTTGGTTATTAGCTGACATCTTCTTGAATTGTATCTGTATACAGATTCCCCTGCACCCAGTACCTCTGCGGCGGCAACAGGGTTGCGTTTCCCTCCGAGGCCCGGTAGGGCTGCCTCTTGGGTACTGCCCACACCTACTCCACCACGCCCACCCACTACTTTCAACAGGTAAGGAAAAAATATGTTCTGCTGTATATGCAGAGTAGTGATCTGTCAGGCAGGAATTGTACAATAATCAACTACCTGTGTCTCCAACCCCCCCTGCCCCCCCTCTCCTGTGTCTCTCTGCAGGTCCATATTCATTGGGATGGTGGAAAGAGGACAACTGGTTGTGGAACGGAGAATGATTCTTACGTTGACCGAACAGGAAGCGCAGTCAACGGGAACAGTCTGTGACAGAATAAAGAGAGAGTTGGGGACGGACCAGGAGATCCAGCTTTGTGACGCAAAAGGGAAGCAGTTGGTAATCTCCAGCACAGACTCTGGTACGTTAAAATGTTTTCACATCGGGTCAGTTTCTCTGGCTTGGCTGAATGCTTCACATCTCCGAGCCGTTGTATGTTTGGATTATTTTCATCTAAATTGTGGCTTTTATTCTAATTATCAATTTGCATTATAACCAAAGTCTCACAGGTTGCAACAGGTCAGATCTGACCTTATATTATTTAGATTCGGTTAATGTACTTAACATTTTGAGGTGAGGAGAAAATGGATAGATGTCTATTGATACCACCAGGGGAATCTAGTTTATAGTACAAAATATGGAGAGATGAAGGTAAAGACATCTACATTTTAAATAAAGAGTAAACCTGAGAGACTAAAAAGCTAGCAACATACAGCCAGAGGCCACTAAATATCTGTTGCGGATGTCTACACTTTAACTGACTGTTATTGGCCTAATGTTTTATCTAATTTTTAAAAATATGTGAATGGGTTAATGCACAAGTTAGTGAATCAATTTGTCTTCATTGTCCCATAGCAAACTTGTGGAAGCGTGGCAGCACACAGACGGTGGTGGTCCTGTTGGAGGGCGAGTACCAAGAGCTTAAGCGAGCCAAGAGACGGAGGACGAGGTAATAATCATTGCATTTATTTCCTTAATACAGACATACACGTTGCATGTGATTGAATGGGAAGGTTTCATATGCCCCAGTTGTGAGGTGTCTGCTTATCCTGATTAAAAATTTGACTTTATGGACATTTTTAAAACGGGAAGCAGACATGCCTCTAGAACTGAAGGTGGGTCATTACAATATTATAGAGAATTTGTTGTGAATTCATGGACACAATATATATGATAATCCTCAAATCCATGGCACTTGATTAGGTCTCATCGTCTTCACATTTTGATAATTGTTTGCTGTAGTTGGCTGTTGTTGGACATAAATGGCTAGAACCTAATGGCACGTAAAATTAGTATTGTCTCAATCAAAAAAAATGTCTTTCTTCCCACAGTGTCGGCGGTGACACCCAACAACAGATAGAGGATCTTGTTTTGGCTGCTGACGGGCTCCCGGCCGTCATTCAACACATCCGCCAACTACTTGACTCCTCCACAGAAGTCTTGACACCAGTGCAAATTGCCACCATCAGGGACACTCTGAAGTGTGAGATATGCACAGGTTTGTATTTTGTAATTCACATTTTCATTTCCTGTTTGCTAGTCCATAATCCTTTCACATACAAACCTCGAATTCACTACGGAAAAGACTACAAGTATTTTCTGACACGTACCGTATGATGAGAGTTACTGAGTTGTTTTTCTGTTTTGTCAATCTTACAGTTGCTATGATGAATCAAGTCATGGATCCCGCCTGCAAGGCTCTAATCGGCTGTCGCATATGTGTGCAACAATGGGTCCTCAATGATGGCAGCTGTCCTAAATGTCAAGATCCCAGGTTTGGAGCCAATAACTTTGAGCTCACTGGACTGGACGACGTCCTCAACAACCTCAGAAACATTGCTGGAGATTGAAGTGGTTATTGTGTTTCTGGGTGGCAATCTTCTGTGGAGAATCTTGTATACATTTATACATTTGAAAACTTGTGAAATGAGAAAAATGTATTAAAGCTATTTGTACTAAATGCTTCAAATTGTCCTGATTGATGATGAATGTATCTGCAGGTCACAGTATTCATATATTCGCTGTTGAATGTAAGTTTTGAACAGATGTGAAGTAATTGCTCATCTCTTAATTGTAGTCGTTTCCAGAATAAGATTCAACAAGTTGCTTTGTTTCAGGAGAGGTATGATTAATCAAATCTGCCAATAGCATCCAGTGTGTTTCCAATCGGGGGTCCAAAGTATTGGCACCCTTGAATTTGTTTAAAAAAAAAACAGTCCATGTGTGTGACAAAACGGCAGAATGAGGGCTTTACTCCATTTAGGGTGGATTAGTGGTTACTAAGGATTCAAGTCAACTTGGACTCATCACAGGTGGGTTTCCTGGTGAATAACCTGCTTGAAATTGGAGTATTTATTACAGTTTTATGTTCCTCTGCAAATCATAAAAGTACATATGTTGATGGAAAATATGCCTTAGTTTAGCAAGCTTCAGGGAGTTGGGCACCAATACTTTTGTCCAAGACTGACACTGCTGTCTGCTCGTTAGTTCTGACAAGGACTACATTCTAAGTAATAGTCCTGGTTATTTTTCTGCAGTGCTGACCTAGTAACTACGTTCTACCATTACTGATGCCAAATATTATGAAAGTAATCTAAATGTATAAGGAAAAGAATGAAACCTTGAACAATTTGTAGGTTCGAGCTGGTTAGAGTAGAGGTGTTCTACCACCTACTGGTTGACAAGAGGTATTGCATTGGGCTTTTTTCAGCCTATGAAAGTAAATACATGTATGAATGTGTCTGGTAGGGTATATATACACATGGCGTGCTAGTGTTATAACTATTCAAAGTAATCATCAGTGTTTATTGGGTAAATGTTTATTTTAGAAAAGAATAGAATGTTCCAGTTGCTTTAGTTTATTACAGTTAAACTCGCAGCTTCAACCCTACTTTTCATTCTTTAAAAAATATATAAATACATATTACTAACTTTTGGTCAGGTCTATATTGTTTATTTACACGTGGGGTCTTCAACAGGGGGTCCAGGACCCCTAGGGGGTCCTCAGAGTTACTACAGGGGTTCACCAGATCTTTGTGTGATAGGACCCTATTCTGAGGAGAACTTGAGGCGTTGAGAGCTTGTAGATCGGCTATTTTTGGCGAATAAGTTTGGTGTAGAGGTAAGAAAAAGAGCAGACCAAGTACATTGTGAAAGGTCAACTTTATTTAGGTATTGATGATTTATGTGGTTAAATGTCTGGAAAAAAGAACACAAATCCAACATAGACTGACGACAGTGCTGTCAAACATGTCTATGAAATCGATGAAATTCTGCAACACGGTTTTTACAACATGTAGAAGGGGTCCCTGCTTTGTCTCTCTCTCAGCTAAGGGGTCCTTGGCCTGAAAAGTTTGAAGACCCCTGATTTACACCATGAACTTTAATGAGCTGATCATAAACAATTGAATCTGTCTTTGAAGGAGAGGGACACATAAGGCTCCATTTGGTTCCTAACTATTATTTAACTGGGGACCCCCTGGAACTCCCTCCTTGGGGGTCCCCAGAACCCACTTAGTACTAATGCTTCAGGGGACTCCTTTTGCATGTTGGTCACAGGGGCCTGCTTATATCTAACCTTTATATTTACCATCAATGATAATACTTGAACAATTTGGTAGCTTGTAAGAGCATAAAGTAGTTGTTTTGGTACAGCGTATCTTGGCATATGGTTTAGCCTGTCCTTGGAAGCAGCTTATCTCTGCCCTGCAGAACTACCATGCCACCGGCAGACATTATTGTACTTCTCCCCATGATAACGTGTACATAAAGCATAACCATCTCCACCTAGAATATTGTCTGGTTTCCTACTTGACACATCGATCACTGTCACACATTGATCCAGAATTCCACAACTGGCCAATTTTCTCAAAATACGCCCATGTGTAGATTACATTTCAATATCAAAAGTTAATAGAAAACAACATTTCCGGTCGTCTATTTAGTAAGAGAGGTATGGTCACATACAGGGTTGCTATTGTTCATTGTGGTTAACGTGATCCATACAGTGCCATTTAAGTTCTGTGTGAGAAAAAGGCACACATTTTCGGATTAGAAACCCCAGAGGTGGGGGTGAATGTAGCTCTGCTTGTGGGGAGTGGATGTGGCTGTCCATGGACTTCATTGCAATTGTTTTCTATCCTTTTACTTTTTTTGTATAAAGCAATACTTTCTTTTCTGACCATTCCTTAGACTGAGCCATGTTTAATTTCACATCTGATGCAACTATTTAAGCTCTTGGTTAGTCGATTGCAGTTCATTACAGATGTTAGCAGGTGCAATTAAGAGTTGAAAGTAAGTGGCATTTAGCATTGAATTTTCGGAGTAGTATTCCCTCGGACCCCCTAGGGGTCGCGTACCCCCTATTGAAGACCCCTGCACTACGGATTGTGTTCTATCCGTCTGTCATTCGATGTTATATGATATACATAAAGTGTTCCTGCGTGAATGAGGTGAAAAGCGCACTAGTCTCTAGTTGAACTCGTACCAGTGAACTGTACTGTCATGAAACTGTACCTTTTCCTTTGCAAACTCCTAATAAAGTCTTCAATCAATCAATTAAACGTACAGTACAGTATGAGATGATCTTAACAATACCTAGTCGGAGTGCTGATGTCACACTTACGGCAGGTGGAACGCAAAAGAATTGTATCAGTTTAGCAAACTGAACGAACATCTCGCCTCATGCGGTATGCGAACCCTAGTCTTCCACTCAGCTGGAAAGGAAGCAACCCATAACGCCAGGAAACCTAGCTTGCATAGAATGGCGAGTTACGGCCAATTTTCTTGCAGTGTTGTTACAATATTCATAAAAAAATACACATATAGGCCTATATATATATATATTATATACTATACCTGGACAATCATTGCCTATTCTTTCGATGTACATGTCCTCCGACAACACATATGCTGCTTATCCCCTCGGGACATGTTTGTCCCGTTGTAACTGAACTACAACGGCCTACAACAACCAGACACACTTTCGGGTCACGTGACACTTACGTCACTCGTGTTTCTGTTTTACAATTTGTTAATGACGAGCGACAAATCACGGATTGATTGTTACCCCATTTTACTTATTTATTCCCGAAACACATAATATTAAATGGCAAAAGACAACAATGAAAAACCACGCCGCTTTGTGTTGATTTGCGTTTATAACGTGTGTAAGGCAGAAGGGATATATGACGTCACTTCCGTTATTGACTCTAGTTCGCAAAATGAAAAAAGCAAAAAGCAACTCTTTTTCCTTTTTCAGACGCACCTCAAAGACTGGCAAAAGGAATGAGAAAAACTAAAAACGGGGCCCCTTTAGAGCTGTTTAGTGCTTCTGACTTTGAAGAGTAAAAACAGAGAGAGGCGTGAATAAGAGGTGTTTTTCGTTTTTTTACTCTAGAATGAAAAACGAATATGGCTTTTTTGTTTTTCAACTAGGAGTATAAAAGCAATTATCCATAGATACCCTGACCCGGTAGGGTTGAATAGTTGGATACAGCAGATATGGTTAAGAACTGGAACGTCATTTTGAGTATCTGTTAGGCTTGATTGCTTGTTTGCTTATTTGATTTGTTGGTAACACTTTACTATAAGGTACAAAGTAACACACTTAGTTAATGCTTAACTAACACGTTTTTCCTGATTAATTAATACATCAGTTAATCGTGAATTCATCATGATTCATCATCAAGTAATGTTGGAATAGCTATTACTTAACCAACTTAATCTATCATTAGTTAAGACTATGTTAGTTAATAGTTAGTTACCATCAACCTTATTACAGATGGTTTGTAGATCTGTTTTTTCTGGTCAATTCTATGCCCAGGATGAGTGCTTCATAGGCGGGTAGGATTAGTGCGTTGACCCGGTGATACTGGTTTAGTCTAAAACTTCCAGGGGTCTCCCATATTGGACTGAATCACCAACTGACCCATCCGGGGGTCCCTCGGGGACCCCCAGATGGTCCATTTGGTTTATTTTTCAGACATTAACTAACAGTTAACTAACATTACTTACCAGATCGGGTCTCCCATATTAGACTGGAACACCACCTGACCCATGAGGGACCCCCAGATGGGTCATTTCAGTCATTTTTCATTCATTAACTAACAGTTAACTAACATTATGGTAAGATTATGGTTACTTAATGCTTTGTTACTAGTTAATTAATAGATTGTTGTACTCCAAAGTAAAGTCATGTCAAGATTATGGTTACTTAATGCTTTGTTACTAGTTAATTAATAGATCGTCGTACTCCAAAGTAAAGTCATGTCAAGATTATGGTTACTTAATGCTTTGTTACTAGTTAATTAATAGATCGTCGTCAATAACATCATGAAATACTGTTTAATTAATAATTGAATCACAACAAAAACATTTTTACTAGTTTGCATGTTTTTATTCACACAATCAATAAAACATATAAAACATATAAAATTAGGAGGCCACATCGGTCACATACTACACTAACAAAATATATATATGGCCAAGACATGGCCCATGTCTGTGTGGCTGGTTCTACAGACAGGGATCTCCATATGGGCATAAAAGGGGATGATGTCAGATGTCAGACATCATACGACTTTCACATAACGAATAACTAAGTTAGCAAGTTTGGGCTCTCACAGCATTTCCATATTCGGTACATGGATCTTCATATATGGGTACCAGGGGTCTCCATATATGAGTAACTGGTACGATATACATCACTTGCCAGATGGCAAAGAATTGGCTTGCCCTCGCCCCTAAAGTGTATCTTTCTGCCCACTTAACAGACAACTTTTTTTTACAAGGGTTCTTATTTTATATAGTAATTAAAGAATATAAAAGATGTGTTAAACTGTTTTTATTTACTTCTTTATCATTTTACATATTTTTATTATTTTTATTTCAGTAGCTAGGGGCATGTGTTTATCATTTTAGAGATTTTAGATATTTTGATTTCAGTGGCTAGGGGCATGTATTTACCATTTTAGAGATTTTAAATATTTTGATTTTAGTGGCTAGGGGCATGTATTTTTCATTTTAGAGATTTTAATTATTTTGATTTCAGTAGCTAGGGGCATGTATTTATCATTTTAGAGAATTTAGATAGTTTGATTTCAGTGGCTAGGGGCATGTATTTATCATTTTAGAGATTTTAGAGATTTTGATTTCAGTGGCTAGGGGCATGTATTTACCATTTTAGAGATTTTAATTATTTTGATTTCAGTGGCTAGGGGCATGTATTTACCATTTTAGAGATTTTAATTATTTTGATTTTAGTGGCTAGGGGCATGTATTTTTCATTTTAGAGATTTTAATTATTTTGATTTCAGTAGCTAGGGGCATGTATTTATCATTTTAGAGAATTTAGATAGTTTGATTTCAGTGGCTAGGGGCATGTATTTATCATTTTAGAGATTTTGATTTCAGTGTCTAGGGGCATGTATTTACCATTTTAGAGATTTTAATTATTTTGATTTCAGTGGCTAGGGGCATGTATTTACCATTTTAGAGATTTTAATTATTTTGATTTTAGTGGCTAGGGGCATGCATTTTTCATTTTAAAGATTTTAATTCACCCTCCCCTCAGCGACACATAAGAACTGGGACATTATCAATAAAAGGAACAAAATAAAATAAAATCCCAGTAAAACCAAAAACAATTACTTCTTTGAGGTAATGTCAAGAAGCACATTACTATCTTTTAGTTGAGCAATTGTGCTGGCGTCTGGCTCGCGAACACAGTAAGTTGCGCAGATTTGAGCAAACACTCGCAGACTACTCCCCTTTATGTAGGCGCTTCTTAATTCCTGGTATTTTTCAGGGTTTACCCTCTCCAGCTCAGCAATAGGCGCCTGATTCACAATTGTAAGCCGGTCGATATTCACTTTCCGGTAAGCCTGTGACTTGCTTCTTCCTTTCTTGACCAGCTGCAACACTTTCTTGTACCTCTCAATGGATGCTTCTGGGTTCTTCACTGTGAAAGGAAAAGACACATAAATAAAATGTACTTGTCATCTAGCCATCATGCCTCTGAATTCTTTTCCGATCCTTGTGTATTTGGACAGCACGTTCAAATAAACTAAGGAAACATTACTTCAGTCAATTATATCTCACCTTTAACCCTGCAAGGCCCAGCGTTGCTTTTTGGCAACATTTTTTAAATCATTTTCTAAAAAATATTATAATTCGTTTTCCTGTTCTTTTTTATAAATACCCCCCACAGAGGCTGACATTCACACCTCCCAGAGAAGTTAAAATTCCAGCGTCTGGACGAACAACATCTCACTTTTTAACTGAAGCTATTCCTCACTAAAACAGAAGTAAAATGCCAGTAATATTTTTTTTCGTGATCATTAGAATGTGTAGAACATGTACATGTGTCATTATTGTGAAAAATATCCCCAAAATGCAAATTAGAGCATGATTTATGATTTATGGCTACAAAACCTTACAAAAACATTATTAATTTTTTAACATTACATTTTCATGTGATTAGGACTCCTACAACACCATCTGTTTTTTTTTATTTTTTTATTTCTTTTGGCCAGTAGAAATTAATTCGGGTCATGCAGGGTTAATGACCAATTTATGTTGTGTTTTAGATCATTTTTATCATTGATTAGTCACCTTTATGAGGTACAATCGATAAACCCCCACGTGTGGCCTTAAGCCATTCCTAGACAGAATCTATCCAAAAAACATTTTTGGTCTAAGGCTGGGGTCTTCAACAGGGGGTACGTGACCCTAGGGCAGGGATGTCAAACATACGGCCCGCGGGCCGAGGTGATTCAATCCGGCCCCAGGCTTGTAGAGCATATATCTCTGAGCATTTAGGAAAAAAAAGTAAGTCTCTAGCCCATTCCTGTCAAGAGTTATGATTGTTTTAAGAACTGCAGGCTAGGTTTCTCCCACCAGGTGGCGGTGATTGAGTTGATTGATTGGAATGTTAAGTGATCAGCTCTCTCTCTCTCTCTCTCTCTCTGAAGATGACAGCGTTGCTAGGAATGGGGTGGGGGGTCTGGCTATGAATCTTACCTGAACGTACCTACAATATTCGAACTGTACTCAAAGATTACACATATTAGACATGGAAATTAATGTTGTTAAGAAAATAACTTATTTAAAAAATATAATAATAATAAAATGTAAAAGTTTTATTATTCAGATATTTTCTGAATATGCCATTATTGTTCATTACTTTTATTCTTTTTATTATAAAATACAATAAAAATAATAATTGTCCTGCATCAATAATATTTTTTTTTAGCCATTTACAAATTATAGCAGAGCAGAGACTATCAGGAATGGAATTATTCTATTATCAAATGGTTTATTCTTATTGGCACTTCTTAAAGGAGTAGTTCACCCCCAAAATGCCATGGAGCCAATGTAGACTCAGTCCTAAAACAGAAATTTGATTACAATAAATGCATGCCTATTGATTCCGGATGGGGGAAGTGTACTATTATCAAATTTTTGTCTTAGTAATGCGACAAATAAAATAAAAATATATTATTGAACTCGAGTCTCCATGGCGTGAGTAATCAAAGAAAAAAAAATCCTTTTGGGGATGAACTACTCCTTTAAACAAATAGCATCTCTCGTACCTAACTGCAACTGTAATACCAATAATGAAAGTAGCTATTTTACTTAATAATGAACACAATTTGTAAAATGATATACTGCTATACTGCTAGTGATAGCAGTGGCTAAGACAACAGGAAGAAAAACAGAGCGAACATATGAGCGAGTGTGCATGCCATCCGATCCGCGACTGGTTCGGCCCTCATCAAGTCGCCTTTCATCCAATCCGGCCCTCACCCCAAAATGAGTTCGACACCCCTGCCCTAGGGGGTCCACAGGGATACAGCAGGTGGTCCCCGAAATGACAAGATTATTTTGCAATCGTCAGATTGTTAGGCTGGATTTAGACTGCAGTCAAATCTAGCCTAAATCAGAATTATTTCTCAAAACTGATCTTTTGGCCTGACTGTTCATGAATAACTGTCACTTCGCCAAACATCCAACTCGCCAAATCAACTTGCTAGGACAACTTGCTAGTTTAATACCCTGTTCACACTGCATCACCAAGTGACACAGATCTGATCTGTGTGTTCAGACTGATTTTAACATTTCATTATACCCTCAAAATGCAATTCTCGAACTCAGCAGCGCTCGGGTCGCGATTTAAGTGAAGTTTTGGACAGTTTCATGTGACTTGGCTTGTTAGATCAGGTTACTGCTGTCAGACTGAACCAGATGTCCTGAAATCAGATTTGAATCAGATCTGAAACCACCTCAGAATGTGGTTTGTAAAAATCTGATTTCATGTGGCCGGCTTGTGTCCTGTCTGCATTTAGACTAATTTAAGCTAATCGTATTCCAATCTTGCTTTGACACAGATCTGATTCAGGCTGTATTTGGCTGGCAGTGTAAATCAGGCCTTTGTGATAGATAGATTGAAAGTCTTTATATCGGTTCTCAGTTAATAAGTTATTGTATAGGCATGTTTCAAATAAAATAAATGAAAATATGAATCTATTATTTTAATAGCATAGTATTGAATGCACAATAATATGTTAACACACGTGAAACTATTTCATACAGAAATATACAATATAATTATGTTTTATCACCACCCTACGAGAAAAGGACCCATGCTCCATCTCCCCATCAATTTGGGGGTCCCTGGCCTGAAAACGCTGAACACCCATTATTTGAGGCTTTCATCGCAATCAGACAATACCTCTGTTTGACTCCACCTGTTTCATGGACTTGGACCTCTGGTGTTTTTTCTTTCTGTCCCTCTTCTTCTTCTTCTTCTTATCTTCATCAGAAGAAGAGGTAAGAGAGATGGAAGAGGCTGAGCTGGACAAATTGTCGGACTCTGCAGGAGTTCTTTCACTCGTCCCAGGTGCACTGGCAGAGGTTGAAGGGACTTGTCTCACATCCAGGTCCTGGACTGCAATCACAAAGAATTTGATTCAAATTAGTATGCATCGTTGAAGTCCGCTGTAAGCATGAACAACCTAAGGTATACTGATATAATTTACATATTGTGGAAAACTTGTTTTTAGTCCACTTCATTATTCAGAAACCTAATAAGTATGCATCGTTGCAGTCCGATGTAAGCATGAAGAAGCTAATGTATACTGATATAATTTTAATATCGTGGAAAAATTGTTTTTATTCAACTGTATTATTCAGAAACCTAATAAGTATGCATCGCTGCAGTCCGCTGTAAGCATGAACAACCTAATTTATACTGATATAATTTGAATATCGTGGAAAACTTGTTTTTATTCCACAGTGTTATTCAGAAACCTAAAATGTCCTATATCTAGACCAGGGGTGTCAATTATTTTTTCAAAGGGGGTTACATTCGAAAAAGGTAAAGCGCCCAAGGGCTGACTAAGTCTAGACATAATGTACTATCGTAGGACCATAACAAAGTCAAATAGATATGCGTCGCATTGAAAGAGTTTTAATTGACCATCATCATCAACATTTAATATGATATTCTGACAGGTGTCTGCTCTGAACAAAACAAAAAAAGGCTGCCTTATTTCACAGGTAAAGAAATACAATAATAAAATGCCTTTCTTTGACACCTTATTATGAGACAACCAGGAACAATACTGCAGACTCAAGTGGCGCTCAGAAGGTTGGAGACGGATTGTTTGCTCGGACCGATTAAAAATTGGAGGGAACATTACACAGGACCACTCAAAAGAACGATTAATAATGCAAAATGTTGCCCTTAATTACCAGTCACGAGCCTTTCTTGCAAAAAGATCTTGTCTTTCTTGAGTTCCTCCACCTGGGACCTCAAGGCCAAGATCTGCATTTCTTGTACTCGAACTGTTGTTTTTGCCCTCTTCAGGGCATGGAGCACGTTGGGAGCAGCTGGAATAAGGAAAAAAAAAAATAACAAAAAAAAATATATATATAAATATATATATGTATATATATGAGAGCAATATTGCAAAAAACCTCCAGCAGATGGCAATGTGCATCCATACTTACAACATGCTTTTTAAGTCAGTTAATACATCAGTGGTTCTCAACCTTTCCATGCTCAACCCCCCGGCTATCATTACAAACGTAGGAGACGGTGGAGGAAGGATCGCTTCTTTTCCATTCACCCGTGTCGGCTACTCGCCAGCGTCCGAGTTACTGAGGTTAGGGTTAGGTTTAGTTTTTCTGAGGTTAAGGTTAGGGTTAGAGTTAGGCATAGCTTTACTGAGGTTAGGGTTTGCGTTAGGTTTAGGCACAGAGGTTCACATTCACACCCGCGCATTCCAAGAGACTACAGCCGAGTGCTCCAGACCTCCACTCAAGCCAATCACAAGCTGCGCCTTCGAATTTATGTGACACCGTCTCCTACGGTAGGAATAACCCCCCCCACCACCCTACGAGCACCAAGAGTTGAGGCATTACATTTTGTATTACACTGTTCTATTGTGAAGATAGCAGATCTACATGCTCACAATGCCTCGCAAAAGGGTTGCGAGTAAGTAGAACTGCTATTTTCAATTGTAGCCTCTAATATTTGGTCAATGTTTAATTTTCACATTTAAGAAATGTGAAGATATCCTCTATACACTTAAATGTTACAGTCTGTCTGTGTGTTTACTGTTGAGTGAGAAAACAATGTTTCACATTAAGGTAATCATCTGGGGAGTGGGGACTACCCTAAATATTTTGGGGACCCCTGGGTGTCCTGACCCACAGGTATATATTCATGCTTTTATTTAAAACATGCATCCGTACCACTGCCATTTATATAAATACCTTAACTGAGAACCAAGGTCAATAGTTTGCTCAGAGTTCACCTTTCTCCAACACCATGAAGTTTAAGTGGTCGAATACAAAAATTATGAGTACACAACCACACCCTATTTAAATATTACTTTTCCATCAATAAAGACTATTGTGGCTGCACATACAAAGGTTACATACCCTCAATCTCCGCCGAAGTTCTCTTGCGTGTTGTTCCTGTTGACGTATGCCTCTCAGAAACGGTTTCTGAAGACAATAAGATGAAAACATAAATCACTACATGCTAGCTAAAAGATGTCAAACTTTAATAATGTCATGCATTTATGGTTGAGCTGTCAGTGACATAAAAATCCTTTGTGTTGAGGGATATTACAACACAAAGGATTTTTTTGGCTGGCAATCAGTTCTGATTGAACAGTAATAGCACTTGGATATTTGGATATTTTAGACCGGTGGTCAGCAACCCGTGGCTCTAGAGCCGCATGCGGCTCTTTAGCGCCACCCTAGTGGCTCCCTGGAGCTTTTTCAAAAATGTATGAAAATGGAAAAAGGGGGGGAAATGTATTTTTTGTTTTAACGATTTTTTTATCGTCACTGTCGGGCAGAAACCTTGTATCTCCAAGTTTCAATTTTTTTTTTTTTTTTTTCGCAAAGTAAAGCCCTGCTTCATCATACAAGACTGACGCACAAAAGTAGTCAGTCTCGCACCGCGAGGCGTTGTGTGCTTGTAGATCGGCTGTTTTCACTAGTTTAGTTGATTTTTTAAATGATAAATACAAAACGAAGTTTTGGACATACAAGGTTTCCACCCGACAATGATGATGTATAAGGCTTTTATAATTTTTTGCGGCTCCAGACAGATTTTTTTTTTTTTTTTTTTGGTCCATTATGGCTCCTTCAACATTTTGGTTTGCCTACCCCTGTTTTAGACTGTTTAAATCTTACCTATGTGAAAGAATAGATATTTTTAAAAATGACATACGTTTTGGAGAGCGCTTCGGCGTCCTTTTCGGGACTGGGCGAAGGACTGTCTCCGTCTCTGACGAAGACACCTCTTCACGTCTTTGCTTCGAAACCACTGTAATTGAAAAAAGGCATTCATGTTTATGCACATATTTAATAACTTAATAAAGGTATGATAATCAACAACTGCATCTCAAAACCCAACCCCACGTCTGAGTTATGAGGGGTGTTAACGGCTAAAAGTACAGGAGTGACAGGCAGGGCAAAGATTGGATTTTAAGCTGGCTATAATATTGAATGAAGCAAATTAAAAACTGTTCAGGGTGTTCCTAAAAGCCTGATTAGATAAAATCACCAAAGGATTTTTTGAAAGTGGAATATCCCTTTAAGTATTTGAAAGAATAAATATTTTAAAACATTACATACGTTTCCGCTTCGGTGTCCTTTTTGGGACTGGGCGAAGGACTGTCCCCGTCTCTGACGAAGACACTTCCTCACTTCTTTGCTTCGGAACGTCTGTAATTGAAAAAAGGCATACATGCTAATGTCACATATTATATAACTTATTATAGATATGATAATCAACAACTGCCTCTCAAAATCCAACCCCACGTCTGAATTATGAGAGGTGTTAACGGCTAAAAGTACAGGAGTGACAGGCAGGGCAAAGATTCGATTTTAAGCTGGCTATCAGTTCTGATTGGACAGTAATAGCAGTTGGATATTTGGAAATTCTAGACTCTTGAAATCTTAAAGGGATATTTCACTGTAAAAAAAATATTTGTGTCATTTTATCATCTTATCAGGCTTTTATGAACACCCTGGACAGTTTTCAATTTGATTGATTCAATATTTAGATATTTTATGTCAAGAATATCAGGAGGCTTGACCCAGAGCCGCTCCACACACACACCCATTGTCACTTCATACTTCATTTTAACCAATATAGATTCATTAATAACACACATTATTTTTTCTGGTGACTCAGAATACCCTCCAAATATGTGAGCAGGCCGTGTTTTTTTAATAATTTTTTTCCTTTATTTTTAATAATTCTTTGGGGAAAAGAAAAATACTAAGTGGGATATCCCTTTAAGTATTTGAAAGAATAAATATTTTAAAACATTACATACGTTTTGGAGGCCGCTTTGGTGTCCTTTTCGGGACTGGGCGAAGGACTGTCCCCGTCTCTGACGAAGACACCTCCTCACTTCTTTGCTTCGGAACGCCTGTAATTGAAAAAAAGGCATATATGCTAATGTCACATATTATATAATTTAATATAGATATGATAATCAACAACTGCCTCTCAAAATCCAACCCCACGTCTGAGTTATGAGAGGTGTTAACGGCTAAAAGTACAGGAGTGACAGGCAGGGCAAAGATTGGATTTTAAGCTGGCTATCAGTTCTGATTGCACAGTAATAGCAGTTGGATATTTGGATATTCTAGACTCTTGAAATCTTAAAGGGATATTTCACTGTAAAAATGTATTTCTGTCATTTTATCATCTAATTAGGCTTTTATGAACACCCTGGACAGTTTTCAATTTGATTGATTCAATATTTAGATATTTTATGTCAAGAATATCAGGAGGCTTGACCCAGAGCCGCTCCACACACACACCCATTGTCACTTCATACTTCATTTTAACCAATATAGATTCATTAATAACACACATTATTTTTTCTGGTGACTCAGAATACCCTCCAAATATGTGAGCAGGCCGTGTTTTTTTAATAACTTTTTTCCTTTATTTTTAATAATTCTTTGGGGAAAAGAAAAATACTAAGTGGGATATCCCTTTAAGTATTTGAAAGAATAAATATTTTAAAACATTACATACGTTTTGGAGGCCGCTTTGGTGTCCTTTTCGGGACTGGGCGAAGGACTGTCCCCGTCTCTGACGAAGACACCTCCTCACTTCTTTGCTTCGGAACGCCTGTAATTGAAAAAAAGGCATATATGCTAATGTCACATATTATATAATTTAATATAGATATGATAATCAACAACTGCCTCTCAAAATCCAACCCCACATCTGAGTTATGAGAGGTGTTAACGGCTAAAAGTACAGGAGTGACAGGCAGGGCAAAGATTGGATTTTAAGCTGGCTATCAGTTCTGATTGCACAGTAATAGCAGTTGGATATTTGGATATTCTAGACTCTTGAAATCTTAAAGGGATATTTCACTGTAAAAATGTATTTCTGTCATTTTATCATCTAATCAGGCTTTTATGAACACCCTGGACAGTTTTCAATTTGATTGATTCAATATTTAGATATTTTATGTCAAGAATATCAGGAGGCTTGACCCAGAGCCGCTCCACACATACACCCATTGTCACTTCATACTTCATTTTAACCAATATAGATTCATTAATAACACACATTATTTTTTCTGGTGACTCAGAATACCCTCCAAATACGTGAGCAGGCCGTGTTTTTTTAATAACTTTTTTCCTTTATTTTTAATAATTCTTTGGGGAAAAGAAAAATACTAAGTGGGATATCCCTTTAAGTATTTGAAAGAATAAATATTTTAAAACATTACATACGTTTTGGAGGCCGCTTCGGTGTCCTTTTCGGGACTCGGCGAAGGACTGTCCCCGTCTCTGACGAAGACACCTCCTCACTTCTTTGCTTCGGAACGTCTGTAATTGAAAAAAAGGCATACATGCTAATGTCACATATTATAGAACTTGATATAGATATGATAATCAACAACTGCCTCTCAAAATCCAACCCCACGTTTGAGTTATGAGAGGTGTTAACGGCTAAAAAGTACAGGAGTGACAGGCAGGGCAAAGATTGGTGGTTTGTTTATTGCCACCTAGGCCGCTACGGTAGGCATGAAGGCCTGGTTGGATCCACCAACGCCAAACGTCGCCTTTCTGATCATTTTCGGATTATTTGGGTATTTTTTTTTACATTTTTAGAGCAAAAACTGACCTTTCTAGGTTCATATAAGCTTAAGCAATGAATTTGCGATGGAAATGACGTCATTGCCGGAAACAGGAAATTGAGCGTTTCTCCAATGTAAACAACCATATTTTTTACATTGGAAGCCATTACAGCATCACCGCTAAATCTCAGCATCAATACGTCGGATTTTGATCCGTTTTTTTGATCCATCAAGCGCGCGTATGGCGTGCACGGGTCCCTCGCTCTTCCATGCTAACGCTAATGGTAAGTGGATGGACAGGCTGCTAACTTGAGGCCTTCTAGCAATCACCAGAGACCTTAATCGTTGGCGTGGCGACATCTAGTGTACATTATATAGACTACAGCCTAGAATAATTTCATGCATATGAGGGCGATCTACTGTGTCTCTGAAAAATGTATAATATTCCTGGCAGTATATGAGGGCGATCTACTGTGTCTCTGAAAAATGTATAATATTCCTGGCAGTATAGGCGCACAAGCATATTGTAAAATGGCTGAGAATGGGTTTTAACACACCTCTTTTGCTGCTTCCAGCTCGTGGAGACTCGTCTGATGAGCTCACCATCGTGTCTCCGACTTCAACAGTTGCTGACTCTGTAATAGATAGACACCTTTATTTTCCCAAGGGGGAAATAAATCACTCACACAGTACAGATAAATATGTAAAGAATAAAACGACTCCAGCATATAGCAGGAAAACCAAGTTTGTGTTAATCCATTCACCTGGAGACTTACCAAATTTAACTCCACTTGTGAATTTGGTGGAGTTGGAGAACCGTACTTCTGTTTGAGAAACAATCAAAGTGACACATTTTGTTAATATCAATGTGGACAGACATTATATCAAAAACGTACACATTCACAGTGATGTTTGAACAACTCGTATAAATACTCTGCAAAAGTCCAGATTTATTTTATATTATTTTTGTGGCTTGATTCAGTCAACACTCAACAGCATGGCAAGCATACCTTTACGTTTATGGCTGGAAGCAAGGGTTCCGCGTCCACTCTCTTCAGGCTCTGAAGAGAGCGTTACAGTCTCCATAAAATTTTCTGTAACAAAAACGCAAATTAATATGCACTGACAGCTTTGATTAAACAAGTGTTTTTCAAACTTCTATAGCTTCAGTAGGCCTACATTTATGGATCCATAAATGTAGGCCATCTTTACCCGACTACAACATGTTGCTCAGCAAATTATATCTAGCATATCATTGCTGTTCCCCATCTCCATATTTTACCCTCTTTGGAAAATGAATGCCCTCCTTTGCCATACTACCGCGTCATCCAAAAAGTATCCAAAATATCAGATCCAAAAGCTCCAAACGCAAACATTTTTGAGCTTGTAGATCAGATGTTTTTGCTACTTTTGAATACTTTTTGAATCCTGAACAGTTGCCTTTTTAAATGAGATATCCAACCAATGCTATGACTGAATGATAAACTACACTTTTAAATAACCTTTCCAAGAACATAACGGTACAAATAAGTGAGGCCGCAATCACATATTAAGAGCATTTGCACTTTGCATGATGTTGGATCAAAGTCTCTTCTAAACAATAATCAATTTCCCACAATGCTTTGTGGGAAGTTGGCAGTTCCACTTGAGGAGGAAGTGGATGTGGATGGTGGCCATGTAGTTTTTTTGGAGTTGTCATCGTGTGAAGGCAGAGTAGTGCTGCTTTTTGGTGACACATAAAATGGATCTACAAGCTCACAGCGTGCCGCCATGCAACACTTTGTGAGCTTGTAGATCTTCTATTTTATAAATTACTTTAGATACTTTAAGTACATTCTGATGGAAACACTATACTTTTACTCAAGTACATTTTGAATTCCAGGCTTTTACTTAGAACAAAGTATTTCTATGGTGCAGTATTGATACATTAACTTAAGCAACAAATGTATTTTTTTTCACCACTGTATAGGACAAAAATCTTCAATTTTATTTTGAATAGCACATCTAATTAATTGCATCTGTGTAGGCATCACTATGTCACTTTATATGACATGACAACACAACACAACACATAGTTTGTATATGAATTGTAATTGTCAAATGTTTAAGCATGTTATAATCATTAACTTTACTTTAATTTAAAAAAAAATATTTAAATATTTTTCATTCTTAAATGGAGGTTTCATGTCACTGCAGACAGGCTCTGCTGCTGTTAAGTACAGAGTACAAGTGAATACAAGTGAACACACACAGCTGTGTGGGATCACATCACAGCATTTCTGTCCTACTGTTTGGCAGTTGAACCCTGCCCTCCTGTCTCATCAAGGCTACCCGTTGCAGCTTGGGTGCTCTGCCAACAACTTGGTGCTCGAAGCATGCTCTGTGCAACCAAGAATCAATCTTGCTTCTTCAAACCATGTGACTTCCATCCTGAATAAATTGTGCTCTGCTCCCCACCTACGCCGTTACAAGTAAAAGTCCAGAATTCAAAATGTACTCGAGTAAAACTATGAAAGTATTAGCATCAAAATGTACTAAATGTTTGAAAATAGCAGATCTATAAGCTCACAACGCGTCGCAGCCAACTTATGAAATAGGGCTAAAGTGGTCCATGCATGTTTTATAATATTATAATTGATTGAAGTAAATGTACTTAGTTACTTTACACCACTGCTAGGTACTGATTCAAATGATTATTAACACGTGTATGACTTGCCTTCTCGGCGCACAGTTTGGTGCACAGTAGATGAACTCTGCTCAGCAGTCATGTCTTTGAACAGGAAAACAAATAAAAACAATTACATTTTCGCATGTGACAGCTATGCCCAAACATGTTTTATAATATTATAATTGATATCTTAAAAGTAACTAGTAACTAAAGTTTTCAAAAATTGTAGTGGAGTAAAAGTACAATCGAGATGTAGTGAAGTAGAAGCAAAAGTATTTGAAATTGGAACTACTCAAGTAAAGTACAAATAGCTCAAAAGTGTACTTAAGTACATTACTTAAGTAAATGTACTTAGTTACTTTACACCACTGCTAGGTACTGATTCAAATGATTATTAACACGTGTATGACTTGCCTTCTCGGTGCACAGTTTGGTGCACAGTAGATGAACTCTGCTCAGCAGTCATGTCTTTGAACAGGAAAACAAATAAAAACAATTACATTTTCGCATGTGACAGCTATGCCCAAACATGTAGGCCAGTTAGGTGTGAAGTGTGGCCAAATGTTGTTCCACAGTGGCCATGCTTGCTTGCTTGATTGATTGATTGAAGTATTTATTAGCAGTTTGCAATTGGAAAAAGTACAGTTTCATCACAGTACAAATTATTGGTACAAGGTCAACTAAAAGGAGATCCATGAAAGCCGAGGCTTATTTCCACAGGAACTACAGAAACACCAACACAGGTGCTTCAATTGCTTCTTTGGCACAAAATGTTCTTCTCCAATCAGAACACCTGTGTTGGGCCTAGTCATGGACGCTGTAGGAATCCATTTGGCCACAAACTACAAAAGCAAATTGACTTACCTTCCTGGTCATCATGTCCATCTTCTGAAGGCCTACTACTTTCTGCGACCTCTGTAAGAGAAACACACATTGCCCACAAGTAGAAGAACAATATTAATTACATTTCAATACTTATGCTAGCCACTACAGTAAATATCAACAGTGTTTGAAGTTACTAACGCAGCAGTAGCTGTTGCCAATAGCTAGTTAGCTAACAACAAACACCAAGGTATAACAGAAAAGAGAAAAGTATTGAAATTAAAATAAGACTGACCTTCCGACTCGCTAATAAACCTTCTAGGCGGTTTACGCAAACGTTTCCCAGCGCGTATTGGTGCCATGGTGTCGGTGTTGTCCTCCTCGTCGGAGCTGAGAATTTTCACGCGTGATTCAAAGATAATCGTCTCGAACTTATATTCAGAAAGGATTTCAGTGGTTGGTCCAGGCTCACAGTCTACAGTGCTGTCCCAAAAATAGGTATAGCGGTTAAACTGCGGAATCTTACAATGTGTTTTGAGCTTATCAATTACTAGTACTATATTTTTATTTTTCCGTCGCATCTCATAACAGCTTGCACCACCACAGCGTGCGTTGGGTCTGCCACTCTGAAAAGGAAGGAAGTGTAGCGCGCCATTCCTCTTTGGGTGGAGCGGGTGTTTGAAAAGTGTGTTTGATTAACCATGCGGAAATGCAGGTGGGGCGGAGTTCCTTGTTTTTGCTATGCAAAAACAGCCCAGGCCACGTGCCTGCTGACGTTTGTAAGAGCACTATAAACCAACACACCCCTTGATGTGTTGTTCGACCACAAATAGACCCTACTCGACTAAATGTACAAAAGTATTGGTATCAAAATGTACTTTAAGCAGGTAAAGTAGCAGATCTGCAAGCACACAGGTAGGTCCAAGCTTAGGGTGCAATAGTTTAATGTTTGTTTAGTATCACCATTTTTATCTGCAAAGTAACTTCTACTGTTTGAAACATTTTTGGAAATTGGAAATTCTCCAAGAAATGTTTTACTTGATTAGAGTAGGCCTATACTACTTGAGTAAATGTACTTTGTCACTTAACACTCGGAAAAATTACTAAATAAGATTTTAGTTACACTGTTTGCAATAGGGTCACTAAATGTCAACTTTTTTATCAAATATTTACAGTAAAATAATACGATTTTCATTTAATACATTTATGTTTTTTCCTCAAGAAACTGTTCAATTAAAATTGTATTTTTGTTTACCAATATTGCAGTGGCCACCGGTTGTGGCAACATACATGGCCATGGTATAACTACATTTCCCATGAAACCGAGCATGTTGACTTCCGGTTCAAAGTGTGCCTTTAGTGTATTTGGGTCAAATACACTCTTGTTGTTCTGGAAGCCGCAATGTCCCGGCGTTTAGAAAAAGCAATTTTGTCATTATGCAGCGGTGCAAAATCAACCTCCAAGGTCGCGAAGTGGCTAATGAAGAAAGGACTTTTGAAAAAGCATGTCAAATGTAAAATTTGCAAATCGAAAATGCAATTAAAAGCAACAACAGGCGTCGACGGACTTCGATGGTAAGATGCTAGTCAGTGCTAGTTGTTAGCAAACATAACATAGCAACATGGGCCAGTGCCGCCTCAACTTGAGGAGTAGTGGGCAATCGAGCCCTTAACGGTTTGAGCTAGGAACGTCAGATTTCAAAAATAAAGTGCTTACCTAAGCCAACTTTGATAACAATTTGACGCCGCACAACGTTCATTACACGCCGCTACCGGATTGTTGAATAAAAAGCATTTTTGTCCGAAATTATTTTGCTTAACATAGGACTTCCGCCTCTAGTGGACAGTCGCGTCATCGCATCATCTCCGTTCACTACAATGATCAACCAGAGATGATGCGACTGTCCACTAGAGGCAGAAGTCCTATGTTAAGCAAAATAATTTCGGACAAAAATGCTTTTTATTCAACAATCCGGTAGCGGCGTGTAATGAACGTTGTGCGGCGTCAAATTGTTATCAAAGTTGGCTTAGGTAAGCACTTTATTTTTGAAATCTGATGTTCCTAGCTCAAACCGTTAAGGGCTCGATTGCCCACTACTCCTCAAGTTGAGGCGGCACCAGGACGGTCATGTATATGACCGTCCTGTATTCAGGGCTATGGTTGCATATACATTTTTCATGTTCTTTTGAAGAAAACATGCTCACGGTGAGCATGGTTTGAGTAGCTGGAAATATGGTCACCCTAGCTAAGACAAATGTGCCATCTATACACTGTGTTGACTATGAAATAATGACTTTTTAATATGTAGGCCTATTCATGTTTCGAAATTATCTTATATTGTCCGGCACCTGAAGTAAAAATATAAAGTAGCCTATCTTCATGCAGGGCTGCCAACTTAGAGATCTCTGTGTGTGTGTGTGTGGGGGGGGGGGGGGGGGGGGGGGCGGGCAATATATGTATATATTATATATGAATTTGAACCTTGGAGTGCGTTTTTGTGACGTGTTCAACTAATATTATAATAAATATTATTTTCTTTTTTGTTAATTATTATAATTGTATCAACCCTTGGAGTCACAGTTGTATGGCAACCAGGTACAGCATTACACTGGGTGTGTGTTACTTAATTCTCTAAATCTAAGCCTCAATAAATTTGATGCAAAACCGTAGGAGTATAGGTTATTTCCTGTATTCTGGTGTATTCAACAAGGAGTGTGATACTTTTATCCGGCTTAACTAGCATGTGAACATTAGAGTCCAGTCATTGTATGAAAAAAACCTCAAACAAATTGCAATAGTAGCAAACTCAACTGATTCTGTATCCTCATTATTCAGATGCCGATTCAGATTTGAAAACAACCTACCTACCTTCACTTACTATACACTACAATATAAAGGAAAAAATGACTGAAAAAAAAAAATCTGCTTTAAGTGGGATATGAGGGGTCAAACTAGGGGTTTTTAATTATTCTGAATCCATTGCAAACATTTGTTTTGTTTTGCATGAAAAACATTCCTTGGGCAAAAACGGACCCCAAAAGAATGTGAAAATTGATGACTCATCACTAAACCATCGTTTTGAGTGGCCATTTCTTGCCCAAGGAATGTTTTTCGTGCAAAACAAATGCTTGCAATGGATTCAGAATAATTAAAAAACCCTAGTTTGACCCCTCACATCCCACTTAAAGCAGATTTATTTACAGTCATTTTTTCCTGTATATTGTAGTGTATAGTAAGTGAAGGTAGGTAGGATTCCTTGGGACTTTTTTTCTCTCACAAAGGACATATTGAGGATACAAAATCAGTTGAGTTTGCTACTATTGCAATTTGTTTGAGGTTTAGCCTAATTTTGGCCTAAAATGACTGGACTATTATAGATAAATGTTAACATGTCAAGATGTCATCCATTAAGCTGAAACACGTCATTTGCTTAAAGATCTGTTCTTTTTGCACACGCATCCATCAGAAGGCCGCTCCCCATTTAAACTGCCCGCTAACAAGCAATGGCCATTTTGGATGTGTTGTATATCCTCCTCCTTTCGCCAACGATCTTACTGTAGAGCAGGGGTCTTCAACTAGGGGTCCGGGACCCCTAGGAGGTCCTCAAAATCTTTGTGTGATTTTCTTTCTTCCTTTTTTGTATTAAGCAATTGAACTCTATGTGGGTCCATATTTTCAGAACTTTAACCAAAAATAGCAGATATCCAAGCTCACAACGCCTCGCAGCGCGAGGCGTTGTGAGCTTGTAGATCGGCTATTATCAGCAAAGAGCTTTGGTGTAGAGAGGGAAAAGAGCAGACTAAGTACAGAGTGAAAGGTCAAGTGTATTAACAGCTCAAGTGGTTAAATATCTGAAAACCAAAATTGACATGAATCCAAAATACAGATGACCGTGCTGTCAAAGAATGAAACTTATATGGAATCTATGAACATGTTGTGGGGGTCCCTGCTTCATCTCTCTCTCAACTAAGGAGTCCTTGGCCTGAAAACGTTGAAGACCCCTGCTGTAGAGAATGACTTGTGCAGCGAACATGCACGTTGCCTGAGGGTTGGCAGCTCTGATGGAAAGATTTATCATCCCAAACTCAGTACAAGCCCAATAAAAGCATCGAAGTTTGGATGTATGGTGTGTTCGTTGTGTGACTACGTATGAAGTGTATAAGGCCACTAAAAGGCATCCTAAATGCGAATCACTTTTTTATATTTCCTCAGGGTGTGTCGACGCAGGCAACATCAGACCGTCAAGTCTATCAGATCTGGGTCCTTTTTTGAGGGTGCCAAACTACCTTTAAAATCAATTATGCATTTCATGTACAGGTAGGGGCTGCACTTTTTTAATCTATTTTTTTCTCGTCTACTGACTAAACTTTAAATCAATTATGTTCTGAACTGTGGATGCATTTTGCATGTGCTATCAACACAAAGTTGTTTATGTTTGTCACATCTGAATGTAGTTACATGTATTGGCCTTTTTAATTGAAACGTATAGTCATTTAGACATATTAATAATGACTTTGAAGGCGTTATAATTTCTAAAATATACAGTAATTAATAAAATGCAGTACTGAAAATAAAAACTGTCCCTTAAGAACGCATCTGTGTCACGCAACCACTTTAAACATTTATTTTTCAGACTAGATAAAAATAGCACATACAAGCTCAAGGGCAAGGCACTCAGTGGCTCTGAGCTTGTAGATCTGCTATTTCTGAAAAATAAAGATCTTTTAATCTTCATTTATTTATGTAGGCTAATACACAACTGATGATTTGACCCTTTCTTTGGGTGGGGGATCAAACATACAGATTTGCCCAGGGGTTGCGTCTGCGCCAGATCGACATGATCGACGATGGAATAGCATTCAGTACACGCACGCTCACAAAGATGAACTTCAAACTGCGCACTCTCTGCATTCGTGCCATGAAGAGACACAGGAGGAAGACGGGACAGAGACTAGGTGGTCCACATGAATTCGTTTTGATAGATGAAAGCAACTTTTGTCACAAACGCAAGGTATTTGTCTCTCTGTCTGACTTGACACTACATGGATAATGTTAACACGGTTGCACAAACCAAGAGTATTTTTGGGAAACTACATTTTCATATTCACATAGTTAATCTAACTGCTGCTCTCGGTGAGAATGTCAAGACTTAAATGAATTTGTATTGATGTGTAGTAAATCAGTGGTTCCCAAGTTCCCAACCTGTTGGGTCGGGATTCCCAAATGATTTTGTGGGGTCCTCAGATGATTAACTTAATGTGCAACATTTTCTCTCTCCCTAGTAAACAAACCAACATACAGTTTAAGTGTATTGAGAGTATTCGCACATTTCTAAAGAGACAATTTAAAGCATGGGTCTTCAACTAGGGGCTCAGAGTTACTACAGGGGGTCCTCCAAGTTTTTGTGTGATTTTTTTCGTACTTTTTTGTATTAACGACTTGAACCCTATATGGGTCCATATTCTCAGAACTTTAACAAAACATAGCAGATATCCGAGCTCACAATGGCTCGCACTGCGAGGCGTTGTTAGCTTGTAGATCGGTTATTTTCAGCAAAGGTTTGGTGTAGAGGGGAAAAGAGCATACTAAGTACAGTGTGAAAGGTCAAGTGTATTTGGTATCGACAGCTCAGGTCAAGTGTATTTGGTATCGACAGCTCAAGTGGTTAAATATCTGAAAACACAAATTGACAAGATTCCAATACACTGATGATTGCGCTGTCAAACAGTGAAACTATGTAGAATCTATGAACAGGTTGTGGTGGTCCCTGCTTCATCTCTTTCAACTAAGGGGTCCTTGGCATGAAAACATTGAAGACCCCTGATTTAAGGACTTGTTAGTACCTCTAAAATGAAAAATTAAACATTGGCCAAATTGTGAAATATTAGTGGCAGACATAGTGAAAATAGCCGATCTACATGCTCACAACGCCTCCCGTTGCGAGGCGTTGGGAGCATGTAGATCGATCTGCTATTTTCAAAATAGAACCATGTTATACTAAATGTAATGCCTCAGCTCTTAGTATTCATCAGGTTAAAATATGATTCTTTTGGGGGTCGCGACCAGAAAAGGTTACGAACCACTGCAGTAAATGAGCAATGTACAGTATTAGTCCTTTTTTGATTCTGACATGCTCTTGTTTTTTATGTCAACAGTATGGACGAGGACGGTTTGGCAGCACATGGAGAAGACGCAAGTGGGTGTTTGGAATCCTGGGGATCAAAGGAAGCAGACGCTTGCCAGTTCTGAGACTGGTGAAAAAACGTTCAAGGCGCCAACTACTACCAATCATCAACAGGCATGTACGTCCAGGATCATCTATAGTCAGCGATCAATGGAGAGCATATGTTGGTGCGCTTTCTGCAGCAGGTTACAACCATTACTCAGTTAACCATAGTAAATCCTTTGTTGACCCTGAAAGTGGAGCGCACACACAAAATATAGAAAGAGCATGGGGAGTATACAAAGGTCAAGTGTGGCGACAGAGAGGAAACAGGAATGTGCATTTTCTAAAGGAGCATTTGGCCTTTATAGAATGGACATATTGGCTAGGTAGGAGGCATAAGTATGGTCCCTTGGGACGGTTAATTAAGGATATCCGCCAAAACTTTAAAATGAAATGATGGAAGAAAGAAGAAAAGGTTGGCAATGGGGATTAAATAGTAATGATGAAGCTGCAATCCATACCTTTATTTCAGGGGTCTTCAACAGGGGTCCGGGACCCCTAGGGGGTCCTCAGAGTAACTACAGGGGGGCCTCCAAATCTTTGTGTGATAGAAGCTTTTGTTTCTCCTTTTTTATATTAACCACTTGAACCATGGTGTCCTTATTCTGAGAATAGCCAAAAATAGCAGATCTACAAGCTCACAACGCCTCGCGCTGCAAGGCGTTGAGAGCTCGGCAAAGAGGTTTGGCGTAGAGGGGAAAAAGAGCAGACTAATTACAGAGTGAAAGGTTAGTTGATTAAGTATTGACGGTTAAATATATGAAAACCCAAATTGACATGAATCCAAAATACGCTGATGATTGTGCCATGAAACCATGATACTATATGAAAAGGTTGTGGGGGTCCCTGCTTCATCTCTTTCTCGACTAAGGGGTCCTTGGCCTGAAAATGTTGAAGACCCGTGCTTTATTCAGTAAAAAAAAATGTAAATGGGACAATGGGCAGTGGCTAGTTTCAGCTAGAGCGAAACTAGAATGGAGAATTAAGACGACTCCTTCCCTCCACTAGTCTTTTTTTTGTTTTGTATTGTTTTATTTTATATTTAACCTGGGTCCCCCACAGAACACACAAGCCATCTCTGTACCTAATAGTACATCTTCCCATTTCTTTGGTCAGATTGGAACAGCAGTATATTTGAATTGGAAAGACATTTGCTGGGGACATGTGTTTTGGTTCAAATAGATTGTTGATTTAATTAAACAAAGCTATGGGGAAATGTTCTGAAAAGAAACGAGATGCCACAGTCCAAACGTTTTCCGGCAGGTGTATTTGCCATGGTGTTTTCCTCCTCGTCGGAGCTGAGAATTTTCACACGTGATTCAAAGATAATCGTCTCGAACTTATAGTCAGAAAGGATTGCAGTTGTAGGTCCCGGTTCACGGTCTCCAGTGCTGTCATAAAAATATCAATACTGGTTAAACTGGTGGTGAGTCTACTGTATTTAGCTACCTTGAAAGTGGAGCGCACACACAAAATATAGAAACAACATGGGGAGTTTACAAAGGTCAAGTGTGGCGACAGAGAGGAAACGGGAATGTGCATTTTCTAAAGGAGCATTTGGCCTTTATAGAATGGACATATTGGCTAGGTAGGAGGCATAAGTATGGTCCCTTGGGACGGTTAATTAAGGATATCCGCCAAAACTTTAAAACAAAATGATGGAAGAAAGAAGAAAAGGTTGGCAATGGGGATTAAATAGTAATGATGAAGCTGCAATCCATACCTTTATTTCAGGGGTCTTCAACAGGGGGTCCGGGACCCCTAGGGGGTCCTCAAAGTAACTACAGGGGGGCCTCCAAATCTTTGTGTGATAGAATCTTTTGTTTCTCTTTCTTTATATTAACCACTTGAACCATGGTGTCCTTATTCTGAGAATAGCCAAAAATAGCAGATCTACAAGCTCACAACGCCTCGCGCTGCAAGAGCTCGGCAAAGAGGTTTGGCGTAGAGGGGAAAAAGAGCAGACTAATTACAGTGTGAAAGGTTAGTAGATTAAGTATTGACGGTTCAAGTGGTTAAATATATGAAAACCCAAATTGACATGAATCCAAAATACGCTGATGATTGTGCCGTGAAACGATGATACTATATGAAAAGGTTGTGGGGGTCCCTGCTTCATCTCTTTCTCGACTAAGGGGTCCTTGGCCTGAAAATGTTGAAGACCTGTGCTTTATTCAGTAAAAAAAAAAAGGTAAATGGGACAATGGGCAGTGGCTAGTTTCAGCTAGAGCGAAACTAGAATGGAGAATTAAGACGACTCCTTCCCTCCACTAGTCTTTTTTTGTTTTGTTTTGTTTTCTTTTATATTTAACCACGTGTTCTGCTGGGGACCCAGGATAGAATCAAGGGCCCAATAATATGTTTTAGATTTCAGCTTTTATTATAAGAAATAGTCTATTTTTCTTTTCTTTAACACATTTTTTTAGTTCCAAGAACAAATCAAGCAGTTGTTTCAGAACTCAGTGCTGTACCTTGACTTACCTTCCTGGTCGTTATTTCCATCTTCTGAAGGCCTACTACTTTCTGCGACCTCTGTAAGAGAAACAAACATTGCCCACAAGCAGAATTACAATATTAATTAGAATTCAATACTTATGCTGGCCACTACAGTAAATATCATCAACAGTGTTTGAAGTTACTAACGCAGCAGTAGCTGATGCCAATAGCTGGTTAGCTAAATAGACCTCCCATAAGGTCCTGCAGGAGATAGGTCTACTGTATTTTCACCCCCAACAACAAACACCAAGGTATAACAGAAAAGAGAAAAGTATTGAAATTAAAATAAGACTGACCTTCTGACTCGCTAATAAACCTCCTCTGGTTTACGCAAACGTTTCCCAGCACGTGTTGGTGCCATGGTGACAGTGTTGTCCTCCTCGTCGGAGCAGAGAATTTTCACGCGTGATTCAAAGATAAATCGTCTCAAACTTATAGTCAGAAAGGATTTCAATGGTAGGTCCCGGTTCACGGTCTACAGTGCTGTCCAAAAAATATGTATAGTGGTTAAACTGGGGAGTCTTACAATGTGTTTTGAGCTTATCAATTACTAATACTATATTTTTAGTCTTCCGTCGCATCTCATAACAGCTTGACATGTTGATCCTGAACCTGTATTAAAGGACGACTTCATTACTTTTCTACATATCTTCATATAATTCATCCTCAATAATGATCACGATAACATGTGCCCTGTGTCTCTTAGGAGGGCTGTGTGCATTTCAACATCCCATCGTTGAGTGACACAGTGTCACACAACCACTCAAAAGAACGAATGCGTAAATATCAACATTTCTATCACTTTTTGCAGTGAATTACCAGTCAAGACATTCTTGAAAAAAGATCTTGCCTTTCTTGAGTTATGCCACCTGCAACTTCAACGTCTCAATCTGCAGTTCTAGAAGTTTAACAGTGTTCAGCATCCCATCTACCATTGACATCATCAATGATGTCAATGGTAGAAAATGATCATCAATGATCATCAATACTAGAAAATGCAGGCTTTCTATTTCTTAAAGTTATCAAAAATGCTTCTTGTGATGATAAAATCTGAATTTAAAAATATTGTTTTCCCTAAACAATTAGCCAAACAATGTCACTGGTAGATGGGTATCTGAAACACCCATAGCCCTTATAAGCGACGCAGGCAGAGGTAGAATTAAAGTGTGCTATGTTATCGTGAACATGCATTGTGGACCAATTATATTAAGGTTGGTTTAAAGTGGTCCTTTGAAATAATTATTACATAGCTTATAGATCTGCAAAGTCAAAGAACATGCTGCCACAGCACCAACAGTGCCAGTGGTCTAGTATGAGGGCCAAAAAATATTAACCCTTTGGCCAACCGCCTAGACTGACAAGTTGCAGTGCTCTTTCCAGTCGTCAGCATGTGCAGCCTAAATTCCAAACCCCTATACACTGGATGTTGTGCGCAACACAGTCTTTGTTTTACCCCCCCAAGCTGTATACAGCTATTGATAAATAGAAGTGTTTTTTTCTTTCTCCTTTTTCTTCTTCTCTTCATCAGATACTGAGCTAGACAAAGTGTAGGAGGCTGTAGATGCTCTTTCAGTCTTAACAGGTGCATTGACAGAGGTTGCATTGACATGTCTCGCACCCAGGACTGCAATAAGAAAATATATTGGGACCGCTCTGACATGTCCATTTATACTGCACGCAACATTTTTGGAATGCCTGTTCTGTTTGTGACATCAATTGTCTGGATATTGTTTGCTCCATAACTTCTATGACATTAGTCTTGTGTGTATTGGTACTGCATAGATGGGGACATAGGGACCTTCAATAAGTCGAACGTGGGAGCGGTTTACACCGCTCATCAGTAAGAGCATGTCAGAACCAGAAGGACTAATAATGGAAGCAGCAGTTATATTTAATATGTCGATATGATAATGTAGTTCAAGTGATGCCGTTTGTACACTACGTTTGCACAACCCTGCTAGGAATATCAGTGTAGTGGCAAGTCTGACAGGGAGACGATTAGCTTCGTTTTGAGGCAAAAGTGTCTCCCTCCTTAATCTCCTCATGGCATGAATGCAGAGTGTGCAGTTTGGAGTTAATCTTTGAGGGGGCATTGACTGAATGCAACCCCATCATCAATGGTGATGTGGCACTGCACGACCATGAAAAAAAAGTGCATGACTCAAGGAATTCAGACCCACCACTGACTTGACCTTTAGATGGGTTTCATTCTTAGATACTGTTTGTGTAGGTGTGTTGTTCTTAAATTCTTGATTTTTTTCTGGGTTTACCGTCTGAAGTTCAGCAATAGCTGCATGATTCACAAAGGGAAATAGTCTGTTACACTCAACTAAAAAATAGAAAATAAAACAGTATTTTCTGAACTTTTTTCTAAACAACTCAGACATTATCAATAAAAGGAATAAAATGAAACAAAATCTACTTTTGGCTAAAAGGAGTATTTAACCCCCCCAATTATTTTTATTTTTCCTATTTATTTGTCACACCAGGGAGAGCTGAGTTCAATAATATGTTTTTGTATTTGTTGCATTCCGATGACAAAACAAAATCTTAGAGTAAATTTACCCCCATTGATTCTGGATGGGGACCCAAATGCATGGGCCTGGATTGGGACCCAAATACAAGACCCTGGATAGGGACCCAAATGCATTTGTGTGAGAATCAATGGGGGTTAAATGTATGGTCATGGGTAAAGTTAATTTACATTAATATTTTAACTCAAGTCTCCATGGTGTGACTGATCAATAGAACAAAGGCATTTTGGGGGGGAACTACTCCTTTAATGCCAGTATGCACCACACATTTGACATAGGTTCCCAGTAAAACCAAAAACAATTACTTCTTCTGAGTAATGTCAAGATGCAAATTACTCTGTTATAATTCAACAGTACAGAAAAAGGAGCAAAGACTTGAAGACTACCATTTTGTATGAAAGTGCTTCTTAATTCCTTGTATCTGTCTGTTTGCCCACTTAAGTTCAGCAATAGCTGCCTGATTCATTCAGTTTTAATAGGGTCAAAGGTCTGTTACACTTTCCAGACCAGAGGTTTCTTCACCCTCTCCCCTCAGCGACACAAAAGAACTGGGACATTATCAATAAAAGGAATAAAATGAAATAAAATCTACCTTTGTCTGGTGGTGCACACTGTCATTAATTTCCCAGTAAAACCTAAATCAATTA
Organism: Nannobrachium achirus; assembly: GCF_963921795.1. Classification (NCBI taxonomy): domain Eukaryota; kingdom Metazoa; phylum Chordata; class Actinopteri; order Myctophiformes; family Myctophidae; genus Nannobrachium; species Nannobrachium achirus. The sequence continues at coordinate 102,649 of NW_027664666.1, forward strand.
CTTCTTTGAAGTAATCTCGGGAATAAAAGGGTATGTCAGAGGTCAGACATCATAGGGCTTTGACATAACAAATAACTGAATAAGCATCTGTGGCCCATTTTCTGCCATTTCTTTATCCAGAACAGAGGGAGTACAGAAAGTGGAGCATAGTTCAGTTTAAGGAAGACTACCATTGTCTATGAAAGTGTTTATAAATTCCTTGTGTCATTCAGGGTTTGCCCTCTGATGATGCCCCATTCACAAAGGTCAATGGTCTGTAACACTCTACTATAAAATAAAAAATAAAATAAGTTTCTGCACTTTACTTCTCCAGACCAGAGGTTTCAATATTCTCCCTTCAGCAACACAAAACAACTGGGACATTATCAATAAAAGCAATGAAATGAAACAAATTCTGCTTTTGGCTTGCCAGTGTGCGCCACACATTTTACATAAGTTCAAAAACAATTACTTCTTCTGAGTAATGTCAAGATGCAAATAACTGTTCTAGTTCAACAGTACAGAAAAAGGAGCAAAGACTTGAAGAATACCAAGTGATTCTTAATTCTTTGTATCTTTCTGCGTTTGGCCACTTAAGTTCAGCAATAGCTGCCTGTTTCATTCAGTTGTAATAGGGTCAAAGGTCTGTTACACTTTCCAGACCAGAGGTTTCTTCACCCTCTCCCCTCAGCAACACAAAAGAACGGGGACATTATCAATAAAAGGAATAAAATAAAATAAGATCTACGTTTGGCTTATGTGAAATGTGTGGTGCACAACGGCATTAAGTTCCCAGTAAAACCAAAAACAATTACTTCTTTGAAGTAATGTCAAGAAGCACATTACTATCTTTTAGTTGAGCAATTGTGCTGGCGTCTGGTTCTCGAACACAGTAAGTTGAGCAGATTTGAGCAAACATTAGAAGACTACTCCCCTTTATGAATGCGCTTCTTAATTCCTTGTATTTTTCAGGTTTTACCCTCTCAAGCTCAGCAATAGGCGCCCGATTCACAATTGTATTCCGGTCGATATTCACTTTCCAGTAAGCCTGTGACTTGCTTTTTCCATTCTTCACCAGCTCCAACACCTTTTTGTACCTCTCAATGGATGGTTCTAGGGTCTTCACTGTGTAAGGAAAAGACACATTCAGAACATGTACCTGTCATCTAGCCCTCATGCCTCTGAATTCTTATGCATATGCGCTTCATAGTATAAATTAGGATCCTCTAAAAAAACTAAGGAAACACTGCTTTAATCCATTATATCTCTGCTTTAATGATTAATGTAATGAGTAATGTCAAGATTTTTTTTTGGTCGATCAATTGTAATAGTGTCTGGTTCAAGAATACATTAAGTTGAGCATAGTTTAGCAAAGACTAGCAGACTACTACTCTTTGTGAAAGTGATTCTTGTTTCCTTGTATCTTTCTGGGTTTACCCTCTTAGGTTCAGCAATAGGTGCCTAAATCATTCAATTGTATTAGGTAGTATCAGACTAGCCTTTTCCTCTTTTAACCAGCTCCAACTCTGTCATGTACCGCTCAATGGATGCTTCTGTTGTTTTCATTCTGTAGGACAACACATTTGTGGGTGCATTGACAGGTCTCCCCTTCAGGGCACTCTGGAGCTGGTCACGTGAATAGGTCTAGTCTAGCTAATTGTATAGCCTTTCTTAGCGGTGCAAACCCCTCCTACCTTTGACTTGGCATGTAATGTCCCTATGCCCTACCAACAGCTTAGTGTGTAAGTCCCTATGTATGCGGTCACACAAGATGGAAACTGACCAATTCGACCCCCACTTTTGTAGTGGGGGTCGTTTACTGGTGGAAAGATGTGTCTGGCTGGAAAGACGTGCTGTAAAGTTTTCAAGTTATGTAACCTGGGAGATATCACAAGGAATATCTTGACTATAATCTTGGCTATTATACTTTGGTGTTTCAGTTGGGAAACAGTCAGTCACAGAGGGGAAACGGCTTTAATTGTCACACACAAAATTTAACACACTATTTTATTTTACGGTCACTAACACGATTAACCTGTGGTTCTTGTTCATTTTGGGTCCTCAAATATTTACTTTTTACAGCATTACCTTCTGCCATAACTATTTGCTTCAATACTGTCTGTTACACGCAACTGAAGTAAATAAGAAGCGGGTCAAGAAACACGGTTGAGCTGTGGTTCACCTACAAAGTTAGCTACACTATCATTCTTGCAGAATGTTGCTCTTTGGTCCTCAAATTGTGTAGTTGCTACAGCATTAAGTTCTGAAATAACTGCTTGATTCAATATGGAGTATGACACAACTGTGAAACTAAATAACTTGACAATATCGGGAAGCAAATTGTATTTTGGGGGGGGGGGGAATGAACAAGGTTGACCTGTGGTTCCTCGACAACTATGTACAGCATGATCAGGGTGACAAGGGAGGCGGAGGCTAGCGGTGGGTGGGCCAGATTCGTGGGTGCCAGTCCATCGGGCTGGATCTGGCTCGCCCACTGCTGGTCTGGGTGGCTGGTGTCAGACCAGAGGTTTCAATATTCTCCCTTCAGGAAAACAAAACAACTGGGACATTATCAATAAAAGCAATAAAATGACACAAAATCTACTTTTGGCTTAATGCCAGTGTGCACCACACATTTGAAATAAGTTCCCATTAAAACCCCAAACAATTGCTTCTTTGAGGTAATGTCAAGAAACAAACTGTTTTAGTTCAACTATTTTGAAGGCCTTCTGGTTCAACAGTACAGAAAGTGGAGCATTTTGTGTGAAAGTGCCTCTTAAATTATTGTATCTTTATGGTTTTACTCATATTACGGTGAACATTAGCTCTGTCATTAGCTCTGGTTCTTCTGGAGATCAGGGTGACAAGGGAGGCGGAGGCTAGCGGTGGGTGGGCCAGATTCGTGGGTGCCAGTCCATCGGGCTGGATCTGGCTCGCCCGCTGCTGGTCTGGGTGGCTGGTGTCGGCCCGCTGGGCCTTTGTCATCCCCCCCCCCCCCCCCCCCCCCCCCCCCTTCCAAGGGTTTTTTATTTATTGTTGTCCTTGTGTTATACCTTTGTATCTGTCTACAAGAAGATATATCTGTATGTAATGTTGAATTTGAAATTCATGTGTTTGTGACCGTATTTTGTTTTTTCTTTAGTTTTTTTTTCTTTTTAATAAATGAGGCATGCAAACAAGTATTCAAGTTTTTGTTGTGATTCAAATATTTATTAAAAAGGAGTTCATGATGGAAATGATGTGAATTTTATTTAAGTAACTAGTAACAAAGCATTAAGTAACCATAATCTTGACATGACTTTACTTTGGAGTACGACAATCTATTAATTAACTAGTAACAAAGCATTAAGTAACCATAATCTTGACATGACTTTACTTTGGAGTACAACGATCTATTAATTAACTAGTAACAAAGCATTAAGTAACCATAATCTTACCATAATGTTAGTTAACTGTTAGTTAATGAATGAAAAATGACTGAAATGACCCATCTGGGGGTCCCTCATGGGTCAGGTGGTGTTCCAGTCTAATATGGGAGACCCGATCTGGTAAGTAATGTTAGTTAACTGTTAGTTAATGTCTGAAAAATAAACCAAATGGACCATCTGGGGGTCCCCGAGGGACCCCCGGATGGGTCAGTTGGTGATTCAGTCCAATATGGGAGACCCCTGGAAGTTTTAGACTAAACCAGTATCACCGGGTCAACGCACTAATCCTACCCGCCTATGAAGCACTCATCCTGGGCATAGAATTGACCAGAAAAAACAGATCTACAAACCATCTGTAATAAGGTTGATGGTAACTAACTATTAACTAACATAGTCTTAACTAATGATAGATTAAGTTGGTTAAGTAATAGCTATTCCAACATTACTTGATGATGAATCATGATGAATTCACGATTAACTGATGTATTAATTAATCAGGAAAAACGTGTTAGTTAAGCATTAACTAAGTGTGTTACTTTGTACCTTATAGTAAAGTGTTACCGATTTGTTTTAATGTTAATAATAATGGGGCAGAAAGCCATAATATGTATCTGATGATAGTGATTAAGTTATGTTAAACAATGAAGGGGTAGGACTTGATACATGTTTTTTAAACTTCTTCCTACTCCTTTTTTGAACATGAACTATAATCCAAGGATGATTTAAATATAAATTTGTCACTGTTCTTTTTTTTATCTTCCTTTTATTTCCTTTGTCTTTTAATAAATGAAATGAAATGAAAAATGACTTTTACTTTTTTTTACGTTAAGTACTCATTGGTGCCAAGTACATTTTGAATATCATACAGAGTATGTATTGCAGTATTGATACTTTTGCTTACGTAAGACATGTCACCCTTAAAATGACTTCTTTCTATTGATTAGTCACGCCATGGAGACTTTAGTTCATATTTTTTGTTGTTGTATTTGTCACACTCCTAGTGACCTGTGACCTAGGCTACTGTGTTCCTATCAGTAGGCTACATGTGGTAGATTGGTAGGCCTATGGAGACTTTAGTTTAATAATATATATATATTTTTTTGTATTTGTCACATTCCTAGTGACCTGTGACCTAGGCTACTGTGTTCCTATCAGTAGGCTACATATGGTAGATAGGTAGGCCTACCATGTACATAAAGTATACCGGTAGGTACATGAATAGAAGGTAGATAGGTACCATGTACATACAGTATAGGTACATGAATAGCTACACATATGTGTCAGTACAGATGGTAGATGGATATAAACTAGTAAGACGCCTCAGGGCGACATGTCACGCAAATTCTTGGCCATCTGGCCAGTGATGTATTCATGGGTTGCATTTGTAGTCCTAAACGGCCATGTTGAGGACCAACACAGGTGTTTCAATTTGTCTGATTGGCATAGAACTAATGTTCTTCACCATTCAGAACACCTGTGTTGGTCCTCAACATGGCTGGTATAGGACTACAAATGCAACCCATGAATATCGGACCAGTTACCCATATATGGAGACACAAAATAAAAACTAGACAAATACGTCTGGGAGAAGAGTCATTTTATGTTTGGTTGCTCTCAGGTGTTGCATACTGAAAATAGCAGATCTACAAGCTCACAACGTGTTATGAGCTTGTAGATCTGCTATTTTGAGCACACAACCAAATCAGTCATTAAGATGCCATCAAGGCCTGCCAAAATACATTTCAGTTGACTAAATCAACGGTAGATTAGTCGCCTAAAATCTTGTGATATCGACTAAAATTAGACTAAAACTAATACTTTTCAGGTGACTAAATTATGACTAAAACTAAATCAAACTTTTGCTTTCAAAAACAACACTGCATCAGTGATATCACCTGTGATGTCACAGTGACAAGGGAACCAACCCATAGACTGTAAAAAATGTGTAGGCCTACTGACTGACTGACAACACTATGAATATTAATACACCAACGGCAGACTGTCAACAATCAATTTATTAAACAATTATTACTTCTACATATGATCATACAATAACAATAACAATATTCAATGAGAGAAAAATAATGGTTTGAGTCAGGAAATAATTATCTAATAATAATGAATCAATGAATAAACAAAGATTGATTTGAGTTAATTATAAACACATTTAGTAGATGTTTGAATCCAGAGTGATTGACAAAGTCCGAGATGAGAGACATGAAGTCTAGTCAACCAACAACATGCTCACAGCAGTAGAGCAGACATTACTGGAGAGGCAGTCGCTCTTCCGCTCACACATCATCTCCGTCTGTGTCCACTTTGTCGTCCGGGACGAAGACGAGACGAGTGAGCGGCTCTTACTGTCTAGTCAACCAACAACATGCTCACAAATGGTTAAGGAGAACATACATAACTCCTGTCAAACTCCATCATATGTCCACCAACATTCCAGATATCTATCTGTACCAAGTGCTCAATTGAGAAAGGTACCTTATTTCACTGTATGTGGGAGTGTCCAAAGATGCAAATATTTTGGAATGAAGTCATAAAGTGTATGTCAGGAATCTTTAAAATTATCGTTCCACTAAGTGCTAAGCTCTGTATACTTGGAATTCACCCAAGGAACTTTATACATTTAGCAAAGCAAACTAAAATCTTTGACTTTGGACTTCTCAATGGAAGGTTGTTTTTTTTTTTTGTCGTTTCCGTGTCTCTAGCTCAACCACAGCCTGTCTTTTGGCCAAGAAACACGGCAACAACAAAACACCAAACAACCTTCCATTGACAATGCATTAGTACGGCGCCCCCAGTGGCCATTCTCAGACGATACGGAGAAGATGTTTCACGCATATGTGTTTACATTTTTCTCAAAGGATTTTTTGTTTTTACATGGTGGATAATCTAGTGTTTTCAGTAACAATCCTAGTTTACAGAAGTTCTCAAAACGATTTTAAGTAGAAAAACAAAACATAAAATAACCTCTATGGGTATTATATATTTTAGAAAAAACAAAGTGAGTAAATATATTTTGGTCATTTTAAACAGGTAATGCATCAGACTTATGCGCCTTATGTATTATTATTATTATTATTATTATTATTATTATTACCCTTACCCTTACCCTTATTATTTTTCTTCTTTCTTTCTTTCTTATTATTATTGTTAATGTTTTGGATAATCATGTGCAGGTGGTGTCTGTTTGTGTGTGAAAGTGAGTGAATGTGTGTGTACTGTGTTATATGTAAAAAAATAAATAAATATATATATATATATATATATATATATATATTAAAAAAAAAGAAGAGCAGACATGAAGGCTATAGTCAACCAACAACATGCTCACAGCAGTAGGAGAGCAGAGAGAGAGAACACATCAACCCTACAGTCACTATTCTGTGACTGTCATAATAGATGAGAATCCACTGAAAATAGCAGATGTACAAGCTCACAATCACCATTATAGACTAAAACTAAGAAAGAAAACTGTCCGTCGACTAGCTTTTTAACTGACTGTCATCGACCAATAAAAACTAGACTAAAATGTTTGGGAGGGACTAGTGGAGAAGAGATCCAGTAGAACTAAAAGACAAGTAATTTTATGCTTGGTTGGGTGCGGGTGTTGTTGCGCTCCGAAAATAGCCGATCTGCAAGCACACAGTCTGCAAAGACACGTTGTGAGCTTGTAGATCGGCTATTTTCGGCACGCAGTTGAGTATAAATGAGACATTAAGACGCCATTAGGCACCTCCAAAAATACATTTTAATCGACTAAATCAACTGTGTATTTAATCGTTTAAAATCTACTAACTAAAACTAAGAAGAAAATAATTACTAAAATGTGACAAATTTTCTGTAGAAATTAGCACTGCTCACATTGTATCGCTTTGTGACTTAGGTCTTATCTGTTAGATAGCTTGTAGATCTGCTATTTTCACCCAAGAGATCTGGAGTAGAGGAGACCAATTACAGAACCCTGGGGAACCCCAGTCAATAAAGTATATGGGGTTCAAGTGGTTCAGTATTAAGGTTTATATACAAGAAACAATTATAAAAATATAAAAAATAAAATATACATGATGAAAGTGTGTATCTACACAAGAGACACAAATATGACACTGATATTTACAACATCATCATCAGTGTTGATAGACAGTATTTATGATACATATTTATAAATGTGTGGAGTGGAGGTTTGTGCACTTCTATCTGATCTAATCTAAGATCTAAAGCTCCCTGTGGTGATGACTCGTTTTATACCATAGAGTTTGACATTAATATGGATTTGACCACGGACCCCCATTTGAACACATTTGTACCAGGGACCCCCATTTGAACATGCATATTTGTACCAGGGACCCCCATTTGAACATATTTGTAACAGGGACCCCCATTTGAACATATTTGTAACAGGGACCCCCAAACAACATTTGTGTTGTTTATGATTTTCAAAAAAGATATATATTTAAAAGAAAGTTTCATTTTCCCCCCATTTTAAACAGCAGATCTACAAGCTCACAACGTGTCACATTGTGACGCGTTGTGGGCTTGTAGATCTGCTGTTTTCAAACAGCCAATGTATACAGGGGTTAACGTGTATTACACTGATTTGAGACCACTGGTTCTCAAAGTGGGGTCCAGGGGCCCCCGGAGTGGGTCCTAAGCTAAAATATTAAATATGCATGAATAGCATCAAACTCAATGTAACAGGACTTATTGCGTACAGATGATTGTCTTGGTTCATTCCCATGCCAGGGGCAGAATATATACTATACATTAAAAAAAGATCTATTGCTAGTAAGTAAGAAACCAAAAGTTCTCCACGTGTCATTTGCACATTTATTAGTAATCAGTGTTTTGGTGCCGGCACTATTTTCTTATGCTGCGTGGTGATATTTTAACTCCCGTAGTAGTATTTTCAAGGGGGTGGTGCGTTTTTTGTCACATGGCCCAATAGGAGCCGCGTATGGTTACCATGGTTTCATAACAACAAACATGGCGGCGCCCGGCGGAGCCGAGGAAGAGGGAGAAAAGAAAGCTAAACAAAGAAAATATCCTTCAAAAGTGCACAAAAGGATTAGGCGCCGTACAGACATTTGCGTGAAACATCTTCTCCGTATCGTCTGAGACCCCCGAAAGAAACCTTCTGCTGGTCAAGTCACACAACAAGCACAGACGACCGTCAAACGAGGTAAGCAGCGACACACACACACACACACACACACACACACACACACACACACACACGCACACACACACACACACACACACACACACACACACACACACAGACACATTTTAACATGCGAGACTGACATTATTCTCCATATTGTAAACAAACACACGTGCCAATTTTGGGCTGGGAGGGAGAGAGAAAGGGAGAAAGAGGTAGAGAAAAGAGACAAAAACACTTTGCCATCATTTATATTCCCCTCAACTGTACATACATTATTTAGTTTTGATTTTATTGTTCTGATGCCAATAAAGCCCTTTGTCTGTCTTTAGATACTAAGACCTCTATTGATTTTATTTATGTACCACCTTACAACTTATAGCCTTGTAAGCTTAATTGTAGATCTGATATTTCTGTTATTTTTTAATATTTGAATGTGTGAAAATATTTTGTAAATGATTATGACGATTATGCAAAAATGAATGTGATTATCTTAAATAATTGCGGTCAATGATTATGTAATTGTGACAGGCCTATGTAACTCTTGTAGTGTGTGTGTTTGTGTACAAACATTCCTGTCATTTCATCCATGTTCCATGTATGTGATAACCCAGATAAATTTACATCTTTGACATCTACAGTAATACACCCAAATCAAATATCTCACTGCTCAGTGTAAGAAGCTCAGAAACCAGACAATCGCCCTAATTAGATCCGCCAAAAAAGACTACATCGACGTCAAAATTGACGAATACAAAAACAAACCACGAGACCTATGGAAGTTGCTTAACAACCAATTAGGCTTAAAACCTAAAACCATATGCCACAGCATAAACATCAAAACGGACGCCGCTCTCATTTCTGACAAATGTGAAGTGGCTACCCATCTCAACAAAACCTTTACCACCATGGCCCATTCACTGGTTGAAAGACTGGTCGCCCCATCTGGGAGGTATGGTGTAAAATTTGTTAAGAAATTCTACAATAAACTGGGCGTCAGAAAAGACAGTTTTAAACTTGCCACAGTGACAACTGATGAAGTGTTTAAAAAACTGAGCGCCCTACCTCAACACAAGGCCACTGGCCTTGATAAAATTCCAGCTAGATTTCTCAGAGATTCAGCCGCCACCATTGCACCGATCATTACCCACATAATTAACCTTTCCATCGAACAGGGTCATGTCCCACAGGACTTCAAACTAGCAAAAGTAACCCCCCTGCATAAAAAAGGTAGCAAACTAGACCCTGGAAACTACCGTCCCGTTTCCATTCTTAGCTCCATATCCAAAGTCATGGAGAAAATAGTCTACGAACAGATAGCAAGATATCTCGATGAGAATAATCTGATTTACGAGTTCCAATCTGGATTCAGAAAATCTCATTCCACTGACACATGCCTTCTGTATTTGACTGACCAAATCAAACGCGAAGCGGATGACGGCAAATATAGCGGCATGGTCATGATGGACCTCCAGAAGGCATTTGACACCGTAAATCATTCTATTCTGATTGAGAAACTAAAAGCCATCGGTCTTGACAGCGCAGCAGTGAGTTGGATGCAATCTTACCTGGTGGGGAGGGAACAGGTGGTGGAGATTAACGGTACCCTGTCCCCCCCCCTCCCAGTAAGCTGTGGTGTTCCTCAAGGTAGCATACTGGGACCTCTGTTGTTCCTAATATATGTGAACGACATGGCATCTGCTTGTGACTGCAACCTGTTCCTGTTCGCGGATGACTCGGCTCTCCTAGTCTCGGGCAAGGACCACTTGCAGGTTGAAAAGACACTTAACTCTGGACTAAGTAAGATCTGCACATGGCTTAATGACAACAAATTATCAATTCATCTGGGAAAAACTGAGTCCATCCTCTTTGGATCAAATCATAACCTCAAAAAAGTCGATAACTTCACAATCAAAGTGGGTGACAAGGTCATAACACGAAAAAACGAAATCTCTTACTTAGGATGTATCCTTGAAGCTAATCTTTCCAGTGAAAAGATGACTTCTAAAGTAATAAATAAAATCAACCAACGGACTCGTTTCCTACAGAGGATCGCCCCAATGGTCAATTTCAACACACTGAAGACCATAGCTGGTGCAATAATCCAGCCCCTCTTTGACTACGGAGTCCACGTATGGTATCGTGACGCCCCACAAGCCCTAAAAACTAAACTCCAAACAGCCCAAAATAAACTAATTAGGGTCCTACTTCACCTTCCCTATCAGACTCACCTCACCGCTACTCACCAGTTAAGAGTGGGGTGGCTCAGAGTAGATGACAGAGTACAGCAACTTGCAATGGGCCTGGTGTACAAGATACACTACACCACTATGATACCCAAGTACCTGTCAAAATACTTTATAAACATTAAGGATGTCCATAATTACAACACCAGAGGCAGCGCCACAGATCACTTTCAACCCAGAGTCAAAACCAACAAAGGGTCAAACTCCTTTTTCTGCTATACCACCAAAATGTGGAAAGCCTTACCGAAGGTCATAAAGGAGTGTGGATCACTAGCATCCTTTAAAATTGCCCTGAAGAATCACTTACAGGCAGCAGCCATTCGCAACTGGTAAAAAACTAACCTAGCCCAACCCTACCCTCCCCTGCCCCTTCTTTGTATATACTGTTTATTTAGACTTACTGTTTTCTTTTTTGTTTTTCTTTACATATCTACTGCATAGTACTGTGTTCTATTTGTCTGTCATTCAATGTTATATGAGATACTTCAATGGTTTCCAGTGGAAATAAGCTTAGTCTTTTCATGGATCTCCTTTTAGTAGACCTTGTACCAGTGAACTGTACCGTCATGAAACTGTACCTTTTCCTATGCAAACTTCTAATAAAGTCTTCAATCAATCAATCAATCAATCAATCAATCAATCAATCAATTCAAAACACCAGATGATGTTGTAATTGATGAAGAGTCCAGGGAAGTGTCTATATTCGAGATAGCAGCACCTTTGACCTTTTGCCTAGAGGAAGCCTTATATGACCATGGTCATTACATACCAACCACAGCTAAATACCATCTCAGCTGGGCTACAGGTGCAGACTATTTGTCTTTATATCTGGCAGCCTAGGACTTACTCACAGGTTGGTTGTTAGAGTGTTTCATCAACTTGGTACAGTATGCCCAAAAAGGAGGCAAAAAGGCTGTCAAAGTATTGTGCTGTGTCTCACAGTCTGCCATAATTGACAGCCGCCACATATGGCAGAGACGCTGTTACTTATAGGCTACCTATACTGAGTGACATGCCCATTGTATCATGAAAACGTATTCCATGATTGTATTCTTGCTGCAACAATAGTATTTGTGTCCCTGTATGTTTCTCTCTTATGTGGACATAAATACATGTGTGTGTGTGTGTGTGTGTGTGTGTGTGTGTGTGTGTGTGTGTGTGTGTGTGTGTGTGTGTGTTTTCAGAATTGAACCACCCTTTGCTGACAGCCTACAAGATCTTCTATGAGAGTCATCCGTTAAAGGCTTATAGTTGATCAAGAGGTCATGAACCGGCTACAGAGGATGTTTATCAACAGTGACAAGGCATGAGGACCTTGATGCCTCACACTACAGGTAACTGGAATACCATTTGTGTCTTTGACTGTTCTTGTAATTGTGAAAAGAAATAACACCGGTGCAAAGTGAGTGGTGCTCACTACACATGGTATCAAACATGACACACGTGCATATCTCCTTATATGGGCCATTCTGTCAGTGACATCAGCTGTGGTGATGTTGGTCTCTGCATACTTTCTATGACATTAGTCTTGTGCTCATGCGGACACTCATACATACATGGGGACCTACTGTACACACAGAGCCAGTCCGTGATGTTATCCCATTCAAGGAGTTCTGTTCTCCATTCATGGAGTTCTGTTCTCCATTCATGGAGTTGCGTTCTCCATACATGGAGTTCCATGCTCATACGGACACTCATACAGACATTTACTGCACACATAAAAGCCAGACATAAGAGTGGTTAGCGCCACTCATAAAATAAAATAACACACTTGTACTCATCTTCTTTCCCTATCATTTTATGTTGCAGGCAGGATGAACTGAAGAGGAGTTTGACCAGTGACTTTCCTCCAGCTTGTTTTCCACTGCCTACCCAGCTCAACGTCTGAACTGTTTTTTATTTTATTTTTTTAAAACATTATCAGCAGATAAACTGTTAGACAGGTTACCTCAGCCATCATGCATATCAACGACAACAGAGTCCACTGAGGTAAGCGTGTGACAGTGAACACAACACCTGGCTGGTGCAACATCCAGACAGAAAACTACAGAGCACATAAGGATACTATAGGCTATAGTGCAGGATTGCTTTTGAAGAGGCTTCTAAGTGACTATTCCGGTATGGCATGCCCGTGGCCTCCCACAGAGTTAAATGTGTCTGATGCTAAATCTGTTGTGCCTGGATTATATGTGCAACACAACAACCAACACTATCCTGTTATGATGATATTCCTGAAGATGTGAACCTAAAAGGTCAAAACATTCTGTATTTTGCATCTAAAGTACGGAAGCAGACACCTAAGTCATTGTGTCTTGGACTGAATGTTCTGTCACTGCTGAGTAGATTAGGACATTTTATGTCAGAGAATGTTTCAAAGGCAGCAGAAGAAAGCTCTATGGGATGATGACTCTGATGAAAGTGATAGGGATGAGTAACATACGCACCAAAGCATTTGGAAAATTTGCTAAATGGAAAAAAGCTAAAATGATTACATAATTTGTCATGACACAGCCTTACGTGTACTTACATGTACGCTGCCAACAAAAGTAGTAAAAAAATATTTTTTTGTGATGCATTTGTATACGTTGCTGTTTTGGTCTGTATTTTCATATTCTGGGGGAATTGATGTACAAATGACAGATGCTGTGCACATTGTGGTACTTAAATAAATGTTTTATATCATATGTTGTATTTTTTTGTGCATTTATTTTAGTCTTCTCCATTTGTGGCATTATACCAATAGGATGTGTGGTCAAAATGTCATTGATTTTCAGCCATTTTTGGCCAAGGTGTGTCTTTTTTTAACCTGTTCATTACACAGCAGGTTGTGCCATTTTTTATGAATGAGGAAAAAAATGTTCTATGTGTATGTTTAATTGTGCTAGGGGCCAATCAGTTACGTTGAAGCTTTTTGTCAACAAATTTGCTACATTTCATGATCTAAATTCACAAATGTGTATACTAAGGCACCAATACTAGTTTCAGATGTTAGGTAGATGTATGATATATTAGAAAGATTTTGAGTTGCCAAAATCAATATAGTAGATTTTACAAGCAAAAACAGCAGCACAAGATTTCCGTTTTTTGTTATTGACTTTTATATACAATTCTGGCTGGTGACAAAAGTCGTGCAAGTTTGGTGTGGAGAACTTTTAACCCAAAGTCCACAATGGTATTCTCTATGCAAAAATGCATTGAATGAGTAGTGCCCAGGCATGGGAACGAAATCTAAGCACTTTTTCTCAATACGCAATACAGCCTATTACTTTGGTATTGGATAATAGCAGATCTACAAGCTCAATGTGTCGTAATGTGACACACACACACACACACACACACACACACACACACACAACGCTAGAGCAGCTACATTTTTTTTTTTAAATACATCTTTTTAAAAGCAAACATTTGTGACTGGAACAAGATATTTTGAGATGGGGGTCTGCGACCAAAACGTGTGTCATTTTGGGGGTCCTTGACATGAAAAGGTTTGAGAAGCACTCATTTGGAAGACATTTATAGAATGGGATGAAAATATTCACACCTTTTCAGGATTGTTCAAAAAGAGCAGAATTACAAGTTCGCAGCACGCTGTGAGATTGTACGTCTGCTATTTTGACCCCTGTGGGTGAAGCGGACAGATGGGGGTCCTCGCACCCTAGTCTGGCACCCAGTGACCAAATGACGCACTATGAGCTTGTAGATCTGTATCATAGCCAATAGAGAGCAATATGGTTAAAGTGCATAAAATGTGGCGTGAACTAGTTTACTGGGGACCCCCTGGTAAGCCCCCAAGGACCCCTGTGGGGTCCCCGGATGGGTGGAGGTCGCAACCCACTACTCTGGCACCCAGTGACCAAATGATGCGCTATGAGCTTGTAGATCTGTTATTTTTGAAAAAGCATGAACATTTGTGCGTGGCACCGCAAGCGTGTTGATCTGCAGTTTTTTCAAACACATGCACGCACAAACCCCCCCCCCCCCCCCCACACACACACACACACACACACACACACACACACACAAATACTACGCATGCACACATGAATTAGAAACCTTTCTTCTAGTGTTGATTTTGTTGACTCAAACTATGACGAAAAATTTCCGTCGACTCACTTTTTTCACTGACGAAAACTAAAACTAAATATATTGTCAATTTTGCCAACAAATAAAAACTAGACTAAAATGCTAGGGAGGGACTAGTGGAGAAGAGATGCAGTAGAAATTTAAGAAATGTATTTTCAGCATGCAGCCAAGTGTAAAATCAGCCATTATGATACCATCAAGGTCCATCAAAATACATCAAGTTGTGAGCTTGTAGATCTGATATGTTCAGCATGCAGCCAAGTGTAAAATCATCCATTATGATACCATCAAGGTCTGCCAAAATACATTTTAGTCAACAAAATAAACTGAAGATTTAAGGTCTTTGCACACTGCTGCGTTTTTCGTTGCGAAATGCGTTTTTCAGGGCAAGGAGAGAGAGAGAGAGAGATAGAGAGAGCAAGGGACCGAGTGGTGCGCGAAACGGGCGGCAGTGTGCAAACGTGACTGACATAACGTGAGGTTGATTTTTTATTTGCGTGCTCCGAAATTCACTCCGATATTCGGCCCGAAAAACGTTTCAGATGATTAAAATATGACTAAAATGGTTTTATTCAAACCATTATGTCTAAAACTAAATTAAAAGTTGCTGTCAAAATCAACACTACTTTCTTCCCTGCAGCTTTCACACACACTCTCTCACACACACACACACACACACACACACACACACACACACACACACACACACACACACACACACACACACACACACACACACACACAAAATAATTAAAATCCACCCGTGCGCAGTTCTCAGTGAGCATTGGATCTAGCTAACGACAGTGGACACAGACTGGCAGACAGACAGAGCAGGGTCCAGACGCAGCTACGGGATGTTTCTGCTCACAGACTGCCAACATTTTGTCTGTCTTTAATATTTCCTGTGTTTTATTTGATTAATTATTGTTAAATTCAGTGTTGACCTTTGCGTGACAGACAGGGGTGTTGTTGGCTGGATTATTCACGAAGCTTTCCCGGAAGAGAAAGATCCCATGATTGGCCGCTAGTTGCGCTGTTTTCCCCCCGCAACGTACCAAAAAGATTTTTTCTGCACTGGACCACATTCATTTTCCTCTTTGATTTTCTAACCTTAATAAACATCGTCATAAATACTAGTGAAAAACTGCCTTTCAATTACCATGATTATGCGTTTTGTGCAAATATGGTCCCATTTATGTTAAAATTGATGATAAAGTTGCGGGGGGCGTGGCCAACTAAACTGATACCAGCCGGCTGTGTTCTTCTGCATGTGCTGTATTTCGGGAGGCTCCGACCACATTCTCCCATGTATCCCTGCGGTTGCAAGTGACCGTTGGCAGCCAATAGCATTCCTTATGATTCCTGGGGTACCATTCAAAAAAGCGTAATTTTTGCCACATGCCACCTCCAATCTCTTATCTACTCCTCCCATCAAGCCTCCTCCAATCAGGACACCTCCGCCAGAATATAAATGCCTCCTAACCCATTCTTTGTTCTCGTTTTCGTCAGTCACGTACGACGTTGCGAGCGCTTTCAAACACGACACATTTTTATATTTAAAAAGAAATCTTCAAACAAGAGCCGTCTCACTTACCCCACCATGGATTCTGATGAAGTGCTCGACCTCCAGCCATCCGATGAAGAAGCTTTTGGCCCAACTCAAGTCCAAGTAAGCTCACCTGAAACCACGTCCTATCCAGACGCTGATGACGAATATAGAGCCGTTTTCGAAGTTCCCGACACTCCAACTTCCATCGCTTCCACGGTCTTTGTTCCACCCTTGTCTGCCCTCCATATCCGACTCCGATTCATCCCATAACTCCCCTCCGGTTCCACAAAGAGGCAGAAGCACCGATCGCTGCCATCGCGCCACACCGGTTTCACCATCTCACAAACCCCGCCGGTCCGGTAACATTACTCCTGCTTGTAATCTTCGCTCTAGTAAGATTCCACCACCACCCACTCTCCCAACCTATACAGTTATTTCCGACTGGACCGTTGCCACTCTACAAAAAGCACTTAGAGATAAAGCTATATTCCCTTCCACAGATCAGATAATAAAGCATCTTTGTTTTTGGCACTAACTTCAGCCAGTAGCCCTCCCCACCACAGATATAAAAAGCAAGATACCTCCTCCGATTCCAGTTCTTTGGCACGACTGGTCAAACAGGACTTGCAGAAGTGCAGAACTGTGGAACTGTGGAAGGCACTCTGCCCCCTGCTGTGGAAAAGAGGGAGTCCCGCCAGTCCCGCATCTGATTGGCCTACAGAGTGTCCCATTCTGTGACGCCCAAAGAAGCGTCCTTCAGAATTCCGGAAAATTGCCAGTCCTCTTTGACCAGCGCCCCAGAGCGGAGGAGGCATCTACCTTTCTATGTCTATGCTCCCCACTGCTCCTGCAGCCCCCGCGCTCCACACCGCTCACTTCCTGGTCACGTCACTACTCCCCACGCATCCACCCAACGACGTGACGTCATCACCCCTCCACAACCGAAACCAGTTGGGAAAAACCAGAAAACAGAGAATAACTCAAACCAGCCCAAAACCACCTCACACTCTTCCATCACTAATAAGAAAAATGTTTCAGGCCTTTCACAAGTCCAAGCAGGTGGTCCTGGCCCCGGGATGTCAGCACCCCCTGCTGCCCAATCAAGTTCCAGGCACCATTCCAACAGAGCGGGGGACGCTGGCCCCGGGATGTCAGCGCCCACTGCTGCCCGAAGATGGAAACACCAGTCCTACCACATGGAGAACGCCGGCACCGAGATGCCAACATGCCTCCCCACGCATCCCAGACGCTGGCAGTCAAATACTACAAGGGATGTCGGCGCCTCCACATCGGCGCCCCCCTACTGCCCGCCAAAGGCCCAGACGGCAGTCCGTTTCACTGGTCAAACAGGACTGGCGGAAGTGCGGAACTGTGGAAGGCACTCTGCCCCCTGCTGTGGGAAAGAGGGAGTCATCTGATTGGCCTTCCATTTCAGATGTTGGCAGCGGCAGTGAAAAGCAAGCGCTCCCCCTGCAAGCTGTCTGCCAACGCCGGCACTAAAAAGCTGGCACCCATTAGCGTCAGCCCAAGCCGCAGTCCAAAGCCTAAAGCTTCGGCAAAGCTCAACTTCGCGGGGGAAGCCGGCACCGAGATGCCGGCACCCCCTGCCAAACACCAAAGGCCTAGATACCAGTTCAACCTTGCAGAGGACGTTGACGCCGATATGCTGGCGCCCTCCGGCGCCTGCCGAAAACGCAGACGCTCCCCTTCGGATATGGACAGTGACACCGAGTCGCTGGTGCCTCCCGCTGCCTGCCACAGCTGGCTCCCGGCCCTCTGAATCCAGCGCCAATAACGGCTACCCTGCAGCCCATTCAATCGGCAGCCTTCGGTGCAAGCGGGATGTCAACACCGTTTGGCACCTTGTACCCCCATCAGCAGTTCTCACAGATGGGGGTCCCCGGAATCGGGACTTCAGTTCCACCATCTACTCACTCCAATCTCCAGCAGCTCCCCACTTCGGGATCCGGCCTGCACGCCCCTCCATCCATGCAGCAACCTTTCCAGCCAGCTCCAGTAGGAGAATTCCAGTCAACTTCCATAACCCTGGCCCATCAACCAGCTCTGGCCTCGGTTTGCAGCCTTCTGGAGGACATTTTTCTCTAGCCACAGCCTTCTCACCCACCCATCATCCTCAGCCGTTTACTTCCCGCCCGTCTCCAGTATCAACTAACCTCCGCAACCAACTCCTCCACGGTAATTACATAGACCGCGCTCTCTTCATCTCGCCATATCTCCTTGACTCCTCTTCCGTTAACTCTCCAGACAAGAACGACAAAAGAAATAAACCATCCCCAAGATCCAGAGATCTCTCCGCTGGTGATTTCGCCTATGCATTCTCTCTTTTCAGAGACATAATCTGCTCCAAATTCCCAGCTCGTCACCAAGAACTCGACGATTATCTCTCCATTATCCTCAACCTGGCTCTCCATTTTGGAGGGGACGGATTCTACAAATACCACATCCAGTTTGCCTCCGAAGCCTCAGCTAACATCCAGCAGTTTAATCAAGGCACCTCTTGGGGACCCTTGATAACGAGCTTTATTGCCGCACCTTTGCAGCTCGCTCAGCCATTCCTTGTTCACTTTGCCATGCCCCAGCTCATCCCGCTTCCACCTGCTCCATCCCGGGCTAATTCCCTCCTATTCCAAGACCGTCCAAAGTCATCTTCTCACGTCTGACCGCAGCTTCTCCATCGGCACATAAATAATATGCCTAAACCTAACCCAAACCCTAACCCTAACATCAGTAAAACTATGCCTGAACTTAAACCTAACCCTAACCTCAGTAAAACTATGCCTAAACCTAACCCAAACCCTAACCTCAGTAAAACTATGCCTAAACCTAACCCAAACCATAACCTCAGTAAAACTATGCCTGAACCTAAACCTAACCGCATCCATTCTCTGGGGCAGTGGTTCTCAACCAGTGGTCTGGGGACCAACAGTGGTCCAGGGGGTACCAGGTAGGTGGTCCCCAGCTGAATGATGGAGAGCAGGCCCGGTTTCGGCTATAGACTACATAGGCGGGCGCCATCTAGAGGGGGTGCCGAAATGGAGGGATTATTCTTTATTCTAGATTATTAAACTTTGTATTTTGTGGCATCACATTGTTGATTCTTGCATTGCAGGATGTGGCCTAACTGGGGGGACGGGGACGAGTAAGACTGTGTGTTTTGCAAAAAAGGAGATGCATGTAGAGAGTTATGGCTATAAGCTTAATTATCATGTTTTTGTTGGCTCAAGGATGTTCTATTTAAAAGAGTAGGCTATTCTTACATTAATGTAATATGAGCCATTCATTATGCAACAATAACCATTGATAAGCAGTTTCAGATATGTTCACACAACACAAGCTAAACAAAAATAATACTACTCAAATTCAATATGTACCTCCTGATGATGAATAACTTAAAAATTCTCTAAACATTGCTATTACTTATGTGCTCTAGAAGAAGATGGACGACAACCTTCACGCGGTCTTCTCTGTGAGTAGCAAGGTCAGAGTGAGAGACCCGCTTGCAAAATGTCGCCAACTAATCATCGTCAGCCTGACAGACCAAGGTGTAAGAGGCCGGGGGGATGCAAGTCCAAGCCAGGACGGGTGTCTATCCCGACGATCGATCACCGTTTAGCTGGCAGTGCATTTTGTTTAATAAAAAAATTGATATATTTTTTTTATATTGACATTTTTCCTAAATTCTGTATTTTTTCGACAATGTCATACAGAACCTCAAATGAAACAGGACAAACTCTAGTCTCACCGAAAAATAAAATAAATAAATAAAAAGCTTTTTTTTCTATAGTTGCAGCCATCTCAAAATAGCCATTTTTGACCAAAATCCAGCTATAATTGAAAGAACTGGAGATATTGACCTTTTTGTGATTGATGGCTTTTCGAGCGAATAACTCAGTTGATATTTGTATTTATGGCGTCAGGCACTTATCAGATAAGTGTACTAATGTAATTATGTAATAGGAATTATTTTTAGAATTTTCTGTTTAGAAAAATGCAGAGAAAAATATTTTTATATGCTATGTCTGACCAAAAACAGCAAGTTCACATTGATATACTATTACTGCTACAGTATTCTACAAGTCTGCTACAAGTCACTTGGGGGCGCTGTCTCTCTGTTTCTGTGTGTAAATGCTAGTTGCGCTCTGTAGGCCTACAGGTGCACACACACACATTGACATCAAAGGGGGCATGAGTCTTTACAACCAGTAAGACTCCCTAATCGGGAGATAAGCGACCGTTGGTCGCTTATCTCCACAAATATCACAACCTCCACCTCTCACGTCATACGGGTAGCCATAGTTACACCTGGAATGTTGAATCTCCATATATGGAGATAACCTACGCATCACACAAAGTCTGACCTCACCAGCCCATACTTGGGCATGGACGACTTATATCTCCATATACGGAGATGGCCATATATGGAGATACAATGACATCACAGAGTCCACAGCTGATGATGTGGCGTGATGTCATACAATACACAAACAAGCCCTATATAAAGGGGCAATTCTCACCAGGGAAGAGAGCATTGCCTGGAATGTTGAATCTCCATATATTGAGATAACTTACGCATCACACAAAGTCTGACCTCACCAGCCCATACTTGGGCATGGACGACTTATATCTCCATATACGGAGATGGCCATATATGGAGATACGATGACATCACAGAGTCCACAGCTGATGATGTGGCGTGATGTCATACAATAAACAAACAAGCCCTATATACTGATGCGATACGATGACATCACAGAGTCCACAGCTGATGATGTGGCGTGATGTCATACAATAAACAAACAAGCCCTATATACTGATGCGGAGATATGAGCAGGGCAAAGGTGTGACGTGTGACGTGTGACCGACCGACGGACGGCCGGTGGAGGTTTTCATAGTAAACTGCTCCCTGACGGTCGCAATAACACTTCTAGAATACACCTCTAGAATGGATTGCTATGACATTTGTTCAACAAGGTGATCAGCAATCTCTCAACACGTCGCTCTGCGACACTTTGAGAGCTTGTAGAGCTTGTAGATCTGCTATTTTCACATTCTAGCACATGTTAGAAAATGTCTCCCCCTGCCCCTAAAAAATCCTCTGCACTGCCCTGGCAAGAGCAGGGCAGACGCAGTTTGCTAACGAGGCGAGGCTGTAGTTGATCGATCGCTTGTTGGCTGTAGTTGATGCTTGTTTTGGTGGAGCGTGGGCCAGGGACCCCCACGCCCACCTGGTTCCCTAAGTGTTGGCTGGAGACCAGGGGACCCCCTTTGTGAGACCCCATCGACAGGGACCACTTGTCCCTGCAACTGGATCATGTGAACTTTATGTAACAAATGATCGGCTTATTGATTGATTTTACAATGTTATGTAACTCCGCACTGCTCTGGGAGGTCGGCGAAGCGTTGGACCCGCGGACCCCTTATTGGTTCCGTTAGAAAGGCGACCAGGGACCCCCACCTTTGCAAAGGCGATCATGGCTTGTTTGTGGACTAAAGTTTGTGGACTAAATACCATTACAAAACTAATATTATAGCCTGGATATATGGATTATAACCCAGGGTGTGGATTCAAATCAACCATCATCATTATCAGGTATGTTTTAGAAGCATTTATATGGCGAATTGGCGATAATTGTGTGTTTTGTGTCTTGAGAGAGAGAGAGAGAGAGAGAGAGAGAGAGAGGCAGATCTCACTGATAGCACTGTTTTTTTATGGGACTGAACACCATCAGGGGGTCCAACAGGGACCACTGAAACAGAGATATAGTGGTCCTGGAGGGAAGCACACACACACACACACACACACACACACACACACACACACACAGCTGTTCTCACACTTTTTTTTCTTCTCTTTTTTTTCCCGGCAGCCAGCCTTTTGAGCTCAAATGCGTCTTTTGCCAGTTCACTGTGGGTTATGGGGAGATTTATACATTTGTATTGCAATTTATACATTATTACAGTATTTTTTTCAAACACACTTACTTTGATGTGTGATATTTTAGGTTCCCTTTAAGATAAAAGGTTCAGACTTTGACACGGGCTGTGGAAGAATGTAATTAAACATTACATTATATAAAAGCAAATTCTCGGGACTATCGGGCCTGGCGGGGAACGACATTGGGATTTTCTCGGGACTATCGGGGGAGGCGGGGAATGAGTTAAGTGCAGCAAAAAAGTCCATCCCACGCGGCTAGAATGCGAGCTACATCCCGGGCTGGGACGAGGAATGCAATCACCTCCTGCGTGAACACCAGCAGGCTGGCTCAAGGGAGGACGTGGACACGACTGCAACGGCACTACTCCACAAGCTGGACGCCACCCGAAGGGCCAGATGGACTGAAACCGTTGAATCAATCGATTTCACCCATTCCAGCCGTAAGGCATGGCAGATTCTTAACCAGCTTACTGGCAGGAAAACATCACCCACCAAGTGCCCTGTGACAGCAGATGCCATTGCAGCCCAGCTCCTAAAGAACAGCCAACTCCAAGGGGCAGATAAGAACTTTGCCCGCCTTACACTGCGCAAGGTGTCTTCCCTCTCTAGAGCACCCAGCGTCGATGCTGACATGTCCAGAGAAAAAAAAACATCTGCCTGGCTTTGCTCTTTCTTCTCTTCCTGCTTTCAGAGGTCAAAACTACCAAAGACTTGGCGCCGTGCTACTGTCATTGCCCTTCTGAAGCCAGGCAAACCTGCGGATGACCCAAAGGCCTACAGACCCATCTTGCTGCTCTGCGTCCCATTTAAGACCCTGGAGAGGATGATCCTCAGTCGCATAGAGCCAGTAGTGGACCCACAGCTTCCAAGGGAACAGGCTGGTTTCAGGCGGGGCAGGTCAACAGTAGACCAAGTAACTCTGCTCACTCAAGACATCGAGGACAGCTTCCAGGCCAATGAGAAAGCTGGTGTTGTGTTGCTTGACCTAACGGCCGCCTATGACACCGTCTGGCACCGAGGACTTCACCTGAAGCTCCTGAGGACCATCCCAGACCGGCATATGGTGAAGTTCATAATGGAGATGCTTTACCCTTCGGACCAGTGATGACCAGCGAAGCAGACTGAGAAGGTTGAGAAACGGGGTGCCACAGGGGTCTGTCCTCTCACCACTGCTATTCAACGTCTACATCCATGACCTCCCGGAGACGTTATCCAGGCAATATGGATACGCAGATGATCTGGCCACCATGCTGCGACAACCAACATGGCCAGCGGTGGAAGAGGGTCTTAACCAGGACATGGGCACCTTGGCTGCCTACTTGCGCAGATGGCGTCTGCAACTGAGTATGGGCTGAGGTCTATGCCACGGAGGACCCAGACCAGGCCTATGAGGCCTTTTTGTCCACTGTACTTACACTCTATGATAAGTATTGTCCACTAAGAACATCTAGAATTAAAAATAAAACCAGTCAAGATAGGCCTTGGATTACAAAAGGCATTGAAAATGCATGTAGAAAAAAAAATCTGTTATACAAATTATATATGAAGCAGAGAACAAAGGATGCAGAAAATAGATATAAAACATATAAAAATAAATTAATAAGTATTATAAGAGTTAAAAAGAAGGAGTATTATCACAATCAATTAGAACTGCATCGGAATAATATCCAAGGGACTTGGAAAATATTAAATAGTCTAATTACCAGTAAGACTCCCTAATCGGGTTGGTCGTTTATCTCCACAATCTGTCGGTAGATAATGCCGGTCTTATATAAGGGTCATTTGTGTACGGTGTGATGTCATACTGATGTCAGCAGTGTGATGTCATACTGATGTCAGCAGCTATGTCTCTATATATGGAGTTATATGTTGTTCGTGTCCAAATATGGGGCTTGTGAGGTCAGACTTAGTGAGATTCGTTGGTTATCTCCATATATGGAGGGATGTGTTGGTTATCTCCATATCTGGAGATTCAACCTTCAACGTGTAACTATGGCTACCTAACGACTAGCCACATGACGTGAAGGTGAGTGAGGGTCTTTGTAACAGCCACCCCCAGATTTCCCGTGGAAATCTGTACAATATCGAGAAGGCCCTAACGGAAACTCTTAGTCAACTGGCCACCCCATCAAAGAGTAAAGGGACATCAAGGCCTCTCTCTTGTCAATGGGCTGGTGTCGGCCACCCCGTACGGGTTCTAGTCTGAGGTGATAGCCTGCCACCCCGTTAGTAGGCAGGGGTCCCGACAAGCCAAGGGGTCGATTGCACCAGCTTCCTCCTGCCGCGAAGGGTGCCAGCATGACTCACACCATCCTTCCTAGATGATTTTGACATCTTGTTACTAATCTGTCGGTAGATAATGCCGGTCTTATATAAGGGTCATTTGTGTACGGTGTGATGTCATACTGATGTCAGCAGTGTGATGTCATACTGATGCGGAGATATGAGCAGGGCAAAGGTGTGACGTGTGACCGACGGACGGACGGACGGACGAACGGCCGGTGGAGGTTTTGATACTAAACTGCGACCTGACGGTCGCAAAAAAAGGTAAAATAAGAGCTGGCTATCCAAACCAATTCATCAAAGGCAATAAAACTATTCTTGACACAAAAGATATAGTGAATGAATTTAACAACTTTTTCGTAAATGTGGGACCTACTCTGGCTAGTGAAATTGTGGAGCCGAAAGACAGTTATAGCTTGAATGAAACAAACATTAAACAAAATTCAAGCTCCATATTCATCAGGAAAGTTCACGAAAGTGAAATCCTGGAAATTGTTAAAAAAATCCAAAACAAAAGGTCTACAGACCACACAGACATAGATATGATGCTGGTTAAAGAGATTATATATAGTATAGTAAAACCATTCACTTACATTTGTAACTTATCCTTTCTAAACGGCACATTCCCTAAAAAGATGAAAACAGCTTAAGTAATTCCTATTTTTAAAAGAGACAAATGTCAGTTCACTAATTATAGACCTATATCTCTCTGCTATCACAATTTTCCAAGATTCTAGAAAAACTGTTTGTAACCAGGCTTGACAATTTCATTGAAAAACATAACTTACTCAGTAACCACCAATATGGGTTCAGATCAAATAGGTCCACTTCTATGGCCATCATGGATATGGTAGAAAAGATCTCAACAGCTATAAATGATAAATTATATACAGTGGGGGTATTTATTGACTTGCGAAAAGCATTTGATACCATCCATCATGGACTGCTTTTGAAAAAAATGGAACGATACGGTGTCAGAGGGACTGCAAATGCATGGGTAAAAAGTTATCTTAGTGACAGACGTCAGTTTGTACATATGAATGGTGTCGATTCTGATCAAAAACAAATAACCTTTGGAGTACCTCAAGGCTCAGTACTGGGACCAAAACTATTTATTATATACATAAATGATGTCTGCCATATATAACAACAAATGAGCTGTGTCTTGTTTGCTGATGACACGAGTCTGTGTTGCCCTGGCGAACATTTGGATCAGCTTGTGGGTACAGTGCAAAAAGAACTTGAAGTATTGAAAAATTGGTTTGATGTAAATAAATTGTCACTAAATGTAAATAAAACTAAATGTATTATTTTTAGCAATAGACCAATTGGCAAAGAAGTTAAAATCATGATCAACAATATAGAAATTGAAAGAGTATCTGAGAATACGTTTTTGGGCATTACTATTGACAACAAACTCAAATGGAAACCACACATAAATAATCTAAGAATGAAAATATCTAAAACTATTGCTATTATGTACATAATGAAAAATATTTTAAACCAAAAATCACTATACATGTTGTACTGCTCCCTCGTACTTCCATACCTGAATTATTGTGTGGAAATATGGGGGAACAACTACAAAACGGTCATCAACCCAATATTTCTGCTTCAGAAGAAAGCAATTAGGATAGTCAGTAAAAGTGAGTATTATGCACCAACCAATCCATTATTCACTGAACTAAAAATTATAAAATTACATGATCTAGTAGAATTAAATACAGCAATTATAATATATAAGGCACACAACAAATTGCTTCCATGCTGTATCCAGGAGCTGTTCCAAAGGAGAGAGAGCAAGTACAACTTAAGGGGAACTGCCATCTTCAAACAGACCAACACTAGAATAAATGTAAAAGAAGATGTATATCAGTTATAGGGGTTAAAATATGGAATAGCTTAAACATAGAATTAAAACATTGCAGTTCAATAAATACATTTAAAAAGCTGTATAAATCACAAATAATAGATGGATATAGAACACTTACAGGATAAAAAATACATGCTATTAAATATGCTACAATGATTAAACATAATTGCGACCGAAGGTCGCATATACTCTGAAGAACCGTGTCGCTTGAGTGTCCTTCCTTCCTTCCGTATCCTCGTGACCGTCCGTATCCTCTGTGATGTCAGTGTGATGTCAGCGAGTTGTGACATCACCTCCTGTACAGGGCGGCTACACGAAATGTGGATAACACTATATATGGAGATAGTCCAGTCCATCATGTCATATGGGACTACCGTCATAGAAAGTAGCCATTGTTAGGCCGGAGTCATTGGCTGTCTAAACATGGAGATGTGGATAACACTATATATGGAGATAGTCTAGTCCAATATGTCATATGGGACTACCGTCATAGACAGTAGCCATTGTTAATCCGGAGTCAATGGCTGACTGTCTGTACAGGAAGTGATGTCACATGACATACTTTTTATGCCCATATATGAGTCCTAACATGGAGATGTGGATAACACTATATATGGAGATAGTCTAGTCCAATATGTCATATGGAACTACCGTCATAGACAGTAGCTATTGTTAGGTCGGAGTCAATGGCTGTCTGTCTGACTGTCTGTACAGGAAGTGATGTCACATGACATACTTTTTATGCCCATATATGAGTCCTTCTGTAGTCAATGGCAGCGTTTCCAGAATATCAACAATACCAAGGGCCACCAGGACCGTAGGGCTGTGGACAAGGACTTGCAGCGCATGAACGCCGCACTGGAGCGTGAAAACCAACAGGCCTGATGGAAAATGCTACATGGCCGCAGGCTTTGTGACGTCCCACATCTTATGTGCTGGGCATACTACTAACCGACGCCAAGGACCTCCAGAGGCCATACAAAGAGTATCTAACCCGAGGCCCCTTACTAAGTAGCATACATTTACAACATACCTTCTCCAAAAACATCAATATTGAACTCCATATGTATATGGATACATACATGTATTTTTATTAATAAAGGATAAAATAAAATAAAAATGCCATATATGTATCCATATACATATGGAGTTCAATATTGATGTTTTTGGAGAAGGTATGTTGACATTGAACAGGACATATATGAAGCGTGTACCACTGACAGATGCAACAGGAAACTTAGAGACCTGGAAAAGGGATCCTACTATTGTCCCAAATGCGAAAAGACCTCTCCAAACGTTAAATACAGACTTCGGCTGAAGGTAGAAATTGAAGAATCTGGAGATGTTCAATGGGTGACATGCTTCCACGAAACAGCTGAGGTACTGCTGGGTCACAACATGACTCAGGAATCACTGAAAAATTTCAAAGAGAATGACAAAATTGCATTTGAAGACATATTGAATAAAGTAATCTCAACAAGTCATGTCTTCATAATCAAAGTCAAGGTGACAACATACCAAAATGAGAAACAAATGAACCACACAGTACTGAAAATCAACTGCTGCTCTGGAACACAGGGTAGTGTTCCAAAGATCTAGGCTGATAATCCAGCTTTTGCAGCGTCACAGGTTCAAGTCCTGACTTGCGACCTCAAGTCCCCATCTCTTCCTGTACGGGGCGGCTACACAAGACTAAGAAAGACAAAAAAAAAAGAGAAGGATACACAAGATTAAGAAAGACAAAAAAAGAGAAGAATAAAAAAGAAAAAAAGAAGGAGGAGGATAAAGATACCAAAAGGAGAGAGAAGAAAGGGTGGATGAGGTACAATGTGCGGTATCCTCCTCTGATCTGATACGGGCGGCTGGACTTAGATCACCTATGAAAGGATGTCCATGAAAGAATGTCCATCCACCTGGAGAAAAGAAAATGTAACAAGGAGGTGGCAACGGGGTGGCCAGATAAAGTTATTAGGCCTGGATCCAACTTTAAGTCGACGCACATGATTCCAGAAGTGTAGTGCTTATTCGCTCTTGTATCAAACCGGTACTCGAAACGTACTTAGAATTTAACATATTTTCTAAAGTATATATGGGGGCTGCTGTGTTAAGAACGTTTCGTTGTCAAGCTCAATGTTGGGCATTTGGACCTATACATGGAGAAATGGAGCGAATCTGTTTGGCCTAAACATGGAGATGTGGATAACACTATATATGGAGATAGTCTAGTACATCATGTCATATGGGACTACCGTCATAGACAGTAGCCATTGTTAGGTCGGAGTCAATGGCTGTCTGTCTGACTGTCTGTACAGGAAGTGATGTCACATGACATACTTTTTATGCCCATATATGAGTCCTTCTGTACCACATCTCCATGTTTAGGCAAACTCCACACAGAAAGGCCCTATCGCCAACCGAACCTAGGGTCACTCTGAGCGATAGGGCCTTTCTGTGTGGAGTTTGCGTGTTCTCCCCGTGTCTCCTAGGGTTGATACCCTCACAAAAACATGAACAAACTCCCCCCAGAATGACAACAACTAGAATCGTCAGAGAAACGCTGTGGTTGGCCAGATTGTCAAGAATTGGCGCGACCTCGCCCTTTAGGGCGAGGTTGCATGTCACCCTGAGGTCGCATTCCACCCTTGGGTGTCTTACTAGTTTAGTTGGTATACACAAAGAAAAAATATAAGGGTTGGGTCCTAGTACCGTTCTTCTTTTCTTCTTTTTGTTTGGTTCTTTTGTCAAGTGATCTGTTGTTTAATGTCTCAGTAGTTCTTTTCGAGTTTGTTTTTGTGTTTTTTTGTTTTGTTGTTTTGTTTGTTTTGTTTTTTGTTTTTTTCTGTTGTCCTCTATGTTTTCTTGTTTTGTTTCAGTTTGTTTGTTGTTGTTACTTTTTCTTCTAATGTGAGGCAAGAGAATGGCTCAAAGGGTAGGCACAATAAGCTTTTAGCTTCAGCTTACTCCTTTTTTGGTCTGTTATTTATGTGAATGAATGAATGAAAATGTGTTGTATTGCGCCAATGACCAAAATAAAACTACTACTACTACTACTAGTATGGGGAAGACTATATCTGCCGCATACCACCTGTGCAACAAAGAGGCAAAGAAGGAGCTGTTGGTGTCTGTCGACGACAATCGTCTGGAACACCAATTTGCCCCCAAGTACCTCGGGGTTCGGCTAGATAGGATACTGTCCTACAAACAACATCTGGAAGAAGTGAGAGCCAAAGTGACATCAAGGGTCTCACTTATCCGCCGCCTCGCTGGCACAACTTGGGGTGCCTCTGCCAGGACACTACGTATCTCGACGCAAGCCCTGGTGTTCTCTGCGGCAGAATACTGTGCCCCAGTCTGGAGTAGGAGCCCACACGTGAAGAAGGTTGACCCTGTCATCAATAATGCCCTTCGGATCATAACTGGCTGCCTGAAACCCACCCCTGTGTCCTACCTGCCAGTCCTAGCAGGAATTCCCCCGGCCAGCCTAAGACGAGAGGCCGCTACCCTCACACTCGCAAGGAAAGCCCAAAAACATGACTGGCATATCTTGCATGAAACAACAACAAAGGCAGTGCCCCCAAGCAGACTGAAGTCCCGCCACCCATACAACAGGACAGCTCAAGGGATGCTTGGTTCCATCCCTGAGGACATGTCTGCAAGAACATGGCTGGCAACTGCCTGGAGGCGCGAATGGGAGACGGCTGAGCCCACAAGTATGCACCATCACATCCTAGACCCGGGAGATGGAGTCGAAGGAGAACACCTACCACGCCGGCAGTGGACCCTGCTGAACCGCCTTCGCACTGGGGTTGGCCGCTTCAAAACACCCATGAAGAAGTGGGGCCTGGCAGACAGCGCAGTATGCGAGTGTGGAGAACCCGAGCAGACTGCAGAGCACATAATCACCACCTGTCCTCTGTACAGACCTCCTTCAGAGGCCGGCCTCTTCCAAGTGGGACCAGAGACGAGGGCGTGGCTTTCCAACACTGAGCTGGACATATGACGAAGATACACGAAAGAAGAAGAAGATGTGCTCTAATTCCACCACCATTACACTCCTTTCAAGTATGTGCCACTGCTATGTGGACGGTTTGCTATAATCCTAATTGTCATGTTTCTGTTTGCTCAAGGAAGTTGTCTGGCTACATTTCATACATGGAAATGTATCAAATGTTGATGCATTGTTAAAATTGCTGTATCATTTGTCATTTTAGATTCACCTCCACCTGTTGCGTCCAATGATGAACAGCCAGCTGAGCGTCTACTACTGGTTTCCTCCGGTGAATGCAATGCCTTTTAGCTATACGCCTAAATGATGTTATTTAAGGATGTCCCTTTAAAACATTTAGTTTATGCTTACATTTACAACATAAATCATGTATTATGCAGTCACACATTAAGTCAAGTACATGTTACTTCTGCGCCAAATCAAAACAAAAGTTATCCCACCACACGTGTTATTGTGAACCTGAAAGATAAAGCTATGCTTCATCAAAGAAAATGACATGTCTAGAGTTACTGAAATACATTCATGAAAGGGAGACAACGGAAATGTATCGGCTCAGTCTAACTCTACCTATAACAGTAGCTTCAGCTGAGATGAGTTTTTCCAAGTTTTTCAACCATGGTTCAAGAACGGCTCAGTGGTCTGGCTGTAATCACTCAGCATTAATCATGTGATTGGTAGTCTGAGGTGATTGATGACTTTGTAGCAAGAAAGGCCAGAAGGGTTGCATTTTAAACCAGAATAGTGCTGACTACATGACCGGAATCATATTTTATTATTTGCACAATATTCTTTTGATTATTATTGATATTATTATTATTATTAAATTACCTTTTTTGATACATTATATTTTAATTTATTTTATGTTAATGTAGCACCCCACAGTTAGCACCCAGCCATGAACCAGCGACAATAGCCCTGCTAATCGGGCTCAGCCCTATTAGCACGACTGGTTGTGCGTTGGACTGGCGAGTGGGAGTCCCGGGTTCAATCCCCGCTTCCGCGTATCACTACATTAACAGTGTAACACATGTCTACTTGAAGCTGAAAGCAACTTTCCTCATTTGCACAAAATTATGTGCAAGGTTATAACGGTTATGTTGAAACTAGGACTGTAGAAACTGGTAGGAGTTTGGTACCGCCTCGGTGTGTCAGTTAAAACACGGTCAGAATGCAGTTTGTAGGTAATATTGTCTTTACTGAGGTAGGTAGCAGCAGGTACAGGATTGCGTTGTGTTTGTGGTCTAAAAAAAGTAAAATACAAATGGAAAAAAGGTTTGTATCAAACAATAAACTATCAAACACAAACAAAGGACAAACAGTTCTGGTGACTACAATTAAACATAATAATTCTTACAGAAATCACAAATCCTCTTAAACATATTGTATGTGTTACAAGTTTTCAAACAAAACATTACATCAAGGTAAATCAAACTTACAGATCGTCATTGACGCACAAACATGGAACAGAGAAGGTTTTTGATTGAATTGATTGAAGAATTTATTAGAAGTTTGCAATAGAAAAAAGTACAGTTTCATGACAGTACAAATCACTGGTACAAGGTCAACTAAAAGGAGATCCTAGAAAGCCGAGGCTTATTTC
Organism: Nannobrachium achirus; assembly: GCF_963921795.1. Classification (NCBI taxonomy): domain Eukaryota; kingdom Metazoa; phylum Chordata; class Actinopteri; order Myctophiformes; family Myctophidae; genus Nannobrachium; species Nannobrachium achirus. Next base: position 134,825 of record NW_027664666.1, read on the forward strand.
CACAGGAACCACACTTTAAGTATCTCATATAACATTGAAAGACAGACGGATAGAACATAGTACTTTATCTAGGATAATATCAGTTTCAAAAGCATAACATCAAATACAAAAGGCAGAATACAAAGAAAAAGGGGGGGGGGGGAGCATGGGGGCTTAGTCTATTTACAAGTCACGGGTAGCTGCTGTCTGAAGGTGACTTTTCATACCAATTTTGAAGGAGGCGAGGGATTTGCTCTCCTTTAGGGCTTGTGGAAGGGCGTTCCACATGTTGATGGTATAGCAGGAGAACGAGTTAGCGCCTTGTTTAGTGTTAAATCTACGCTGATGATGATTAGTGGAGCTGCCTCTGGTGTTATGATCGTGAACATCCTTGACCTTTAAGAAGTAGTTTGTCAGGTACATGGGAATCTTGGAGGTGTAGTGTATCTTGTACACCAGGCCCATTGCAAGATGCTGTACTCTGTCAGCTACTTTGAGCCACCCCACGCTTTCGTGGTGATGCTCGGTAAGGTGGGTCAGAGGAGGGAGACCAAGCACAACCCTAATTAGTTTGTTTTGGGCTGTTTGGAGCTTTAGCTTTAAGGCAGCTGGGGCGTCGCGATACCAGACAAGGACTCCGTAATCAATGAGGGGCCCAATAAGAGCACCTCCTAGTGTCTTTCGGGATTTAATATTGATCAGTGGGGCAACTCTTTGCAAGAAGCGAATTCGTTGATTGACTTTATTGATTACCTTGGTGGTCATTTTTTCACTGGATAGGTTAGCCTCCAGGATGCAACCCAGGTAGCAGATGTGGTTTTTTCTTTCTATCACAGTGTCACCTACTTTAATTGTGAAGTTCTCAACTAGGCTAAGTTTCTGACTAGATCCAAAGAGGATACATTCAGTTTTGCCTAGGTGAATTGAGAGTCTGTTGTCATTGAGCCAGGTGCAGATCTTGTTAAGTTCACAGTTAAGGGCCTTTTCAACCTGCAAAATGTCTCTGCCTGAGACTAGGAGAGCCGAGTCATCCGCGAACAGAAACAGATTGCAGTCACAAGCAGATGACATGTCGTTTACGTATATTAAGAACAACAGTGGTCCTAGTATACTCCCTTGAGGTACTCCACAGTTTACTGGGAGGGGGGGGGACAGGGTTCCGTTGACTTCCACCATCTGTTCCCTCCCCACCAAGTAAGAGTGCATCCATCTCACTGCTGTGCTATCAAGACCAATAGCTTTGAGTTTTTCGATCAGAATAGAATGATCGACGGTGTCAAATGCCTTCTGGAGGTCCAGCATGACCATGCCACAATATTTGCCATCGTGAATTTCACGTTTGATGTAATCATTCAAATAGATGAGGCATGTATCTGTGGAATGGGACTCTCTGAAGCCAGACTGGAACTCGTAGATCAGTTTATTCTCTTCAAGATATTTAGCCACCTGTTCATAGACAACTTTTTCCATTACCTTAGAGATGGAACTAAGGATTGAGATTGGCCTGTAGTTGCCAGGGTCAAGTTTACTGCCTTTTTTGTGCAGGGGGGTTACCTTGGCTAATTTGAAGTCCTGGGGGACATAACCCTGCTTGATAGATAGATTAATAATATGGGTAATAATTGGGGCAATGGTGGCAGCTGAGTCTATGAGAAATTTGGGGGCAATTTTATCATGGCCAGCGGCCTTGAATTGAGGTAGGGTGCGCAGTTTTTTAAACACTTCATCAGTTGACACCGTGGCAAGTTTAAAGTTGTCTTTGCATACCCCAAGGTTCCTGTAGAATTTCAAGATGTGCCTAACACCAAACAGCCCAGATGGAGCGGGCAGTTTATTGACCAGATTTTTGGCCATGGAGGTGAAGTAGATGTTGAGATTTTTGGCTACATCAAGACTATCCGTGAGGAGGGTTATGGGAGTTTGGATGGATATGTTGCTGGCTATGGATCTGAGTTTAGTACTGTAGCTGTAGCTGTACTGTAGCTGCTGCTCTCTCAAGGATCTCTGTCAAACTGAGCTTCTTTTGCACCCAAAGCTGAACTAACTAAAACATAATTGACAAAGCAGGTGTGTTAAACAAACTCAATCAAGCACATCAAAAGCTCTCTGCGCATGCCCAGGACATGTTGACCTAACTCAATTAACATCAAAGGATTTCTGCGCATGCCTGTTGCTGGCAAGGCAGCCAATATGTTTGGCCTTTTCAACAGTTATGTGACATAACCTTGTTAATCTTTGTTAGTTAATAGCTACTGTAGTTGTGTTTTCCCATGTGTTCGTGTTTCTAATAAACATGTGCAGCGTCAAAAAAATCTAAACAAGGCATTAAGGCAAGTTTATGTTGCATTTATATAGGCTACTTGCACTGCATTGTATATTGCACTTGAAAGCAAAATCTTTTTATTTTGGAAATGTTTTGATTAAAATGTTTACATGACACATTCTTATTGAACTGATTAATTTATTTTATATTTATTATTGGGCTGCATAATTCTGCATGCACTTTCGAGTCGATGGTTCTCCTGTGAAATGGCTCCCCCTAATGTAAGATTTTGTATGGGTCACACCATTACTCCCACTCACTCCACTGTTGGCTGAAGTGAAGCATTGCTGTTTTGTTTGCATAGCCTTTCTAAAATGATTTCAACAGGGATTGTGTTGTTCAGTAGTACATGTCACAGTGTTTTTGAGATTCAGTGAGATTGAGACCAGGAGCGCTCGTTTTTGGGCACAAGGTGGAGCAAGCGGTGCCTCCTTCTGGGAACTACCCATAATTAGTCCTACAGGGTTATAGATTTAGGAATAGTTTTACTGAGGTTAGGGTTATCATTCACCAGGTTAACATTCACCTGGTTAGCATTCACCAGTTTAGGTTTGGGCATAGTTTTACAGAGGTTAGGATTAGGGTTAGGTTTGGGCATAGTTTTACTGAGGTTAGGGTTAGGTTTAGGCATAGTAGCATTCACCAGGTTAACATCCACCAATGTTGGCAGGTTGGCATTCACCAGGTTAGCATTCACCAACTTCAGACTAATGGGAACAATGGAGGAACAATGAGACGTCGGACCAATGCAGTCAAATGCTCTAACCACTGAGTAGCTCCCCAATGCCATGACATGGGCTTCTTCCAGGGACTGCCCATAAGATGAACTAAAACAAGCGCTCCAGTCCCAATCTCACTGGTACCTCAAAAACACTAACATATGAATTGCCTGAAGCTCAAGCATGAAGCATCGACGGTGGGCAATTAAGTGAAGCTTCCAGCAGGCTGGCCTGGCTGGCTTGACATTTTGAGGGTGATTACTTATCTTTCTGACGCTATTGCATATTCGTCCCCTTCTCTTGCATCATGTTGTTGAACAGTTAATGAGCCACCCAACCCCACCCAAAACCAGAAAAAAATCACCTCAAAACCCACAAAATGTTGTACGCGCGGGGCACATTCGGGAGAGCTGGCTTAGAGCACCAATTAGGTTGGGCCTAATGGAGAGTGGTAACCAAATGGACCCTTATTTGGATCTTTAACACTTGACAGCGTAAAATGAAACCAAATGGACCCTTACAGGTCCATTTGGTTTCATTTTTCGCTCTCAAGAGTTAAATTATTGTTAAACAGAATTGTTATTTTGATCAACGTTGTCTCTCCTATGGCACCAACATCAACACAGCATGGAATTATGGACAACATCTTATCCAATCCAACAATAACAAAATAGTCTAGTCTTGGGTCTGAGAGACTAAATGTCATCAAATCGTGGTCCCGTGGCTCAAATGCTGAATAAATAATGGACCTAGATATGGTTGAAAACCACTTTTTGTGAGCTTGTAGATCTGCTATTTTTCACAAAGAGATTTGGTGGAGACAGACCGTAAAAAGAAAATATAGACAGCGTCACGCCAACAGCAGGCTGAACAGGGTTTGTCTCTTGGGTGTAGACAGGAAAAAAAAGAAGCGGTCCAAGAACAGAGACAATTTAGGTCCAGTTAGGGGTTAAATGCTTGTGCCAGCTATTCAGTATTTTTTCTTGTTAGTATGATTACAGTCAATTAATTTCACTCAATTTGTGTTACAGCTTAAATGCTTTTATTTTTAAGGTGTTGTGCATTATAATACAGGTTTTAACGCTCTTTTAAATGGAAAATGACAAATATGACAGAATGCTGCAGCGAGTGTTATATGGCTATGCTGATATACACAGACATCCCAAGTCTCCCGAATGTTGCGGGAGTCTCCCGGAAATCAGCGTCTCCTCCCGGACACCTGCGAGTGGCACTAAACCTCCCGGAAATCCCGGCCGCTCCCGCAAATGCTTGCCATATCCGGCTGGATCCGGTCGAAAAAAACGGATCTGCAACCCGCGATGTGTTCTAATTCGTCGTCGAACTGTCAATCTGGCAAATGCTTGATTGTAATTCGGGAGATGTGGGCGTCTAAAAGTGACCAACCACGGGTGTGGGTTCTCTTCTCGAGAGTCGAGACTCAAGCGCGAGAATATAATCAGCTCGTAAGAGTAAAACGACAGGTTTTTGACAGGTCTTGCTTAATATGAATAAAATAACAGTACATTACAGCTGTCGGTTCTTTTTCGCTGGACATACAACTGGACAAGCTGCGTCAGCCTGTGCGACGCACGGCAGCCTGTGTCTCACTGTGAGAGTGACATAACCTTCTCCCAAATAGGTAAGAAAGACATCATTCTATAAATTAACCAGATTATATTAAGCCTAAATGGTTCCGCCGCCGTGCAGAACCGTTTTTAACAGTTTTTAACCATTTTTAACGTAGAAAAATGAGTAAAAAAAACGATATTTTTTCGCACGCACGCGCGGCTCACGCGCGCATGCACAGGAGACCTCCCGGAAATGGTGATCGCCAACTTGGGATGTCTGTATAGTATACACACACACAAACACACTAACACAATCATGGTTACTGTGTTAACACTTTGAGGAAATCAAGAATTGAGGAAATGAAGAGCTACGGAGGCCTCTGTTGACAGAATCAATATGAATATCCATAATAATTCTGCTTTTCTATCCACCACCCTACCAACATACAGGTGTTTCATTTGATCCTCCCAGTGAGCTATTTTATAGTAGAACATTTGTTTCCCTTTGTGTGAATAACCTGGTGTCTTTTTAAATACAACTACAGCTGTAAGTCTGTCACAATGTGTAAATAAGGTTTTTCTCCTGTGTGGAAACCCTGGTGTCTCTTCAGGATAGATGACTGACTGAAACTCTTGTCACAATGTTCACAGTGAAAAGGTTTTTCTCGAGTGTGGACACGCTGGTGGTTCTTCAGGCTAGAGGACTCCCTGAAACTCTTGTTACAATGTTTACAGTGAAAAGGTTTTTCTCCAGTGTGAACACGCTCGTGGCTCTTCAGGCTAGATGACTGATTGAAACTCTTAGCACAATGTTCACAGTGAAAAGGTTTTTCTCCAGTGTGAACACGCTGGTGGCTTTTCAGGTGAGATGACTGACTGAAACTCTTGTCACAATGTTTACAGCGAAACGGTTTTTCTCCAGTGTGGACACGCTGGTGGCTCTTCAGATTTGTTAACTGACTGAAACTCTTGTCACAATGTTTACATTGAAAAGGTTTGTCTCCAGTGTGGACAAGCTGGTGTCTCTTCAGTTGAGATAAGTGATTGAAACTCTTGTCACAATGTTTACAGTGAAATGTTTTTTCTCCAGTGACTCCTGAGAGGGGGGGGGGGGGGGGGGGAACGACAGAGTGGAGAGAAAGAGGAGGAGAGAAGCGGAGAGGCAGGTTAAAACTGGTGAATATAACATGAGGAGCAATTACAGCTTCCCAGTTAATATTTCTGAATTAATTGTATTTTTCATCAACCTCTTTTATTCCAACTCCCAGTTTCTTATGTAAGTCCTGTCCCTGTGTTTAACACTTACTGACCTCCACTGGTCTCCTCCCAATCGTCACTGTCTTCAGTGACTTCAGAGTCAGATTCAAGCTCGACTTCAACTTCAGAACGGTGCGAAGAGATGTCTTCATCATCGTCTTCATTTTTCATTGCTGGTAATGTCGACGTTGACCCCTCAGGCTCCTCTGGTCTTTGAAGCAGCTCCTCCTGTTCCTCCTTAATGTGTGGAGGCTCTGGTTCCGCCTGGAGCAGACTGGAGCTCCTCTCCTGTTCAGGAGAAACCTCCTCTTTACACACAACCATGTGCAGGATGTCTAGGAGCAGAAAAACAACATGATAGATTCTCTAACACACAGAAAACCAGGAGAACACAGATAAAAAACTACCAATCAGAGGCAGGTCTTTCCGTAACCCAAGGTGCGTTAGAATAAACAAACAACCAGAGTACACCCCAGTGCCCTCAGTTCCTATATTCCAACGCACCCTGGGTTACGAAAAGACCCGCCCTTACATTCCTCTGATTGGCCTACCTAGATCTACGCCTGTGCAAAAAAATCGATTCACTATATTATCGTGATGTTAATGCTGGCGATTCAATTAATCGATTTTCAAAGTTCAGAATCGATTTTCCCGATTTTATTTATTTATAAAAAAAAATATATATATATATATATATATATATATATATATATATATATATATTTTTTTTTTTTTAAGGCGAAATTAACCTGAAGGTGAATTTGGTGAAATAACCACTTTCAGTCAGAGTAAGTACAGGTCCTAAAGGAACAGTTTTAGGTCATGAGGATGTCATGTTATGGCTAAAGCTAGCACAGTGCTGTAGGCCTGCAGCACAGCGATCTTTTTTAATTTTTTTATGACTGTTGTGTTCTGTGTTTTCTGGCATGTTGGCTGCATTGATTTGAAGTATGATTCAACTTTTAATATTTTATATTGTTTAGAATTGTTTTAAAATGTTTCAACATAAAAAAGCTGTAATTTTTGGGGAAAAATAATCGTGATTCGAATCGCAAATCGCAGGAAAACGCAATAATCGCGATATAATCGAATCGTAAAAAAAAAAAGTGAATCGTCACAGGCCTACCTAGATCACGCTGGCCTACCAAACTTCTGTTTCTGTGACGCAAGCGGAAGCTGCCCTCTCACCTCGCGATGCAGACGCCCCAGAGCCCAAGGAGGGTCTACCTTTCTATGTCTATGCAGGAGAACACGTGATCACAAGATTTCCTCCACATTTACTTCCTGTTTATTTCATTTGGGGAAAAGCCTGTGGGCCCTATTTGTGTCCATGCCATACCCCTTATCCCCATTTTCCTTTTTTTTTACCATTTTGAAAAATAATAAGGGTAATAATAATAATAAAAAAATAAAGGTAGGGTAGTCTTGGAGGATTTGGCTCGATACTTGGACTTTTTGAGACATAGGTAACCTCCTCCATCTTTGCCTCTGGTTACCCATACTTGTGCAACTTCCTGCTACCCAGATTCTGAGCTGGGCTGACTTCCTGCCCAGAAGTTCTTCTCGCCCCCCAGGTGTGAAAAAAATAACTTCTGGGAACTCAAATAATTTAATTTAATTTAAATAATAACAAAATGGATCTATGTTCTGATAGTACTAGTTACTATAGAGCAGGGGTAACCAACTAATCAATTATGATCTACCAGTAGATCTCCAAAGCCTTGTTGATCGCGGGGAGGGTCTGGTGGCAGACGGGCAGCCATCGTCAAAACACAGGATTTGTGTATTAGAGTATGCTCGTAGGATGGCCGCCCGTGCTCATTCTCTCTCTCTCCCGCAAGAAAAGTCCCTTCCTCACTCGAACACACACACACACAGACACACACACACACACACACACACACACACACACACACACACACACACACACACACACACACACACACACACACAAGCTGGGACCTGCACTCAGTCGAAAACAGCTAAATCTACAAGCACACATTATACTGAAGAGACGATGAGCAGCACCCAGCTGCAATTAGTTATAAATCAGCGGGTTTCAAAATCACGCAATGCATGTAACATGTTGGGTAAAGCAACATGCCCTATTTCATTCGCCTCATTGTGCGAACTAATGCTATGGAGGAAAAAAGTCTTCAGTTTTCTCAAGCCCCCCCAAAACAGGCCAGCCACGGAAAAAGGTGACAAATTTGACGGACACAGATGGAACAAGCGATAGGAAGAGTAAATATGAATCCGAACGACGTCAGAACGTGTTGTTTGTTTCTGATGCTGCTGCTACAGAACAGGTTGTGGTCCTACTTTAAGCACCAGTGGTGGAAAAAGTACTCAAATGTTTTACTTAAGTAAAAGTAGCAATACCACCATATAAAAATACTCTTGTTACAAGTAGGACTGTGTTACTTGAGTAAAAGTACAATAGTATTTGGTATCAAAAGTAAAAGTAGGCCTACTAAAATGTTCCGATCTACAAGCTCACAACGCGTCGTGATGCGTGTTGTGAGCTTGTAGATCTGCAATTTTCAAATAATCCATGTATAAAATAGGTTGGAAGTGGTTAATGTGTGTTTTGTAATTGGGGATGTACCGAAAGGAAAATTCTTGGCCGAAACCGAATACCAAATAATGGAAACACTTTGCCGAAAACCGAATACCGAATATTATTAACTTTTTCACTGCTTTGGACGTTCCTGTTCGCCCCAATTCTTGAGAGTGAGCCGCGCCAATACGGCCGTTCGTTCGTTTACCTCGTTGATGTCCTTAAGCTGATGAGGGGTCGCGCCGCCGTGTACTGTAATCACATGGCGAGCAGTGATGGTCTTAAAAATCCATTATGCGTTAACATCAACGGAGACCAATTCTCTTCCGTGTTGATTTTCTCTGGCCCTGGGGCTTTGTGGCCAATGTGTGTTCCCAATCTATGGCAAGACGGAACGGCCAAATTCACATTAATGGCATTACGCCGCCCTCTGCTGCCTGGTCTGTGAAAGTGCAGACCAGGCTGGCAAAAAAGGCAAAAAAAAAAAAAGTCTATCAATCTACTATAACGTTGCAAAGGTAAGCCGCTTTTTGATGGCACCAGACCCAATAAATAAATAAATAATCTGGCAGTAAGAGAGTTAATATATATTATGCACATAATGTATTTTTATTACCATTTTGTATCATTGCTGTCATTGCAGTACATTTGTTGTAAAGCTACCTTATTATGGCAAACGTGATTATGTCAAAACCATACAAAACTAATAATAATAATCACCATTATCAGGGCTCAAAATTTACTTTTTGATTACATGATTTGAACATGCTATATCATGTATTTGTATGTCATTATCAGCCCTACATTTATCATTGAACCAAATGATTGCATATCGTTTTTTTTTAGCAGTTATAGAAATATTAGAACTAGATTTCTTACATTTTGGAAAAAATAGCCAGTTTTATATCAAGGTGCCCACTCCTCCTTAGTGCCCACATCCCACACCCCAACCACAGACCACACACACACACGGAAAAAAATAAAATAAAACTATCATAGACCTGGTTGCTTGTTTTTCTCTCAAAAACAAAACCTGGCAACATTGGGTGATCAGATTCAGAGAAGTGTTTATCTTAGCACAGAACGCTAACAAGCAGGCAGCAGTGGACACACATGCTGCTCATGATTAAATGCATTATGTAGCGCAATATTGTGGATATGTGTGGCTGGTTACCAACAGGGAGGAAACATCGGAAAAGCACTGTTGATGACACGGAAAATAGACGCTTTGCACGGAAAATAAAATAGACGCTTCGCGGACATTTTTAGCGCTTCTTCAGCAGCCTTAATAGATTTCAGCACTTTTGCAGGAATAGCATGGTGCCCTGTGCTTCAGCACGTAAAGTGTGTGCATTAATCTGGCCATTCTTTAGCATGATGTGAGTTTGTATGCCTTGTAGATTAGCTGTGGCTCATGCAGCCACCACTAGCTGCAGTTCGTTGTGTGTGTGTGTGTGTGTGTGTGTGTGTGAGAGAGTCAGAGTGTGTGTGGAGGGACGAGGAAGGGACGGACGGACGGACGGACGGACGGACGGACGGACGGACGGACGGACGGACGGACGGACGGACGGGGAGAGAGAGCGAGAGAGATAGACGGAACACTATAGCCCCGTTCAAGTAGGCTAAAGGCACAGATTTAATATTATGTTAATCAAAATGGGACCTTGCCCGGGTCGGGCAACCTGGTAGCAAACTTCACCTGCACGACCATATTATTGACCTGCCCCGGGCAAGCGTTAGCGTCAACTAGGGTTGTTCGATGTGGCCTAAAAAGAAAATCTTGATTTATTTCTCAGAAAAGTCGATTTTCGATTACAATTTCGATTTTTTGGTCAAAGAATAATACATTGTTTCAACTATGTCAAAAATGCAAGGATTTTTTTTTTTTTTTTATAGCCAAATAGGAAAATGTAATAAAACAATAAGGGTAATACTAATAATAATAACTTTAGTTGCGAAACAATCACATACAGAAGTTAACTTAGCGTCCTTAGTGTTTCCTTATCAATAGTGAGTGACAAAACAGCCAAAACAAGCCAGCTCTTGGAGGCTGGTGAAACGGGTGAAAAAATAGCTAAGGCCGCTCATGCACAGAGATGTTGATTGATTGTAAACGGAGGCGAAGCGCTTCGCTTCCCTTCGCAAAATTAACACAGTGACAGGGACAGTAGGACTACAGTAGGTGGGTAACACAGAATTAATAAGCTTCTTTCAAACTACAACAAGTAAGTTTACCAGCTCAGCAGCGTTTGTTCTGTTTGCTCCCTGTACCAGCGCGAGTGAGCGCAGTGCTGTGGTGAGCTCTGCCACAGCACACAGTCTGACGTGCGCTGCATGTGCATCAAAGAAATGACCCATCAGAGAGAAATTAGTATTAATTTGGTGTCGGACCTTGTCGTCCTGCTTTAGGAGGACCAGGCTGTGTACGTTTTGCCCCTTGCAAGGCTCCAATGAGTAAGAATTACCCTAATTAAAGTGAAACTCGATTTGGCGATTTCTTATTTTTTAAATCGTCCAAAGGAAGAAATCCCGATTTCGATTAAAAATCGATTAATCGAAAAACCCTAGTGTCAACCCCTGCACTGGCTGTGCTGCGGCTGCTTTTTGAGAGATTATACTGGACCCCTGTTCTTCACACTATTCGGTGCTATACTATTCGGTTTTAAAATCTATACGGCCGAAACCCGAAAATGCATTTTTAGCCGAATATTTTCAGGGCCGAATATTCGGTGACATCTCTATTTGTAATATAAGTTATACCTGCAAAGTAACTGAAGTTTTAAAATAATTGTAATGAAGTAAAAGTACAATATTTTCCTCAAAGATGTAGTGGAGTAGAAGTAAAAGTACTGAAATTGGAAATACTCCAGTAAAGTAAAATTACCTCAAAAATTGTACTGAAGTACAGTACTGGAGTAAATGTACTTAGTTACTTACTTTACAACACTGTTATTTTGGGTCACCAATATCATGATATGACATTTTCATATCTTCCCATTCTTACTAGTACAGTTGTAGAAATAGCTACTAACTGACCATGAACTGGAAGGCAGAGCTGGAAACCAGGACCTTTGCTGTTGTGTGCAGACTAGAGAGAAGTATCCAGTATCCACTGCTTGAGTCTTGTGCACATAAGCTGCATGCCTACTACTTTGGCTCCACTTACTTAATATGAAATGGCCTTTTCACAAATGAAGATAATAAAATCCAAGTTAAGAACTGACTGACTCACATCTTAATGACTGCCTCAGACTGGCAATCACTAACTATCAACCAGATTCCAAAAGGCTTTGATAATGTGCAGTCACGGCAGTCTCATTAAAGGTGGGCTGACCATGAGAGTATGGTCATGTGTGCATTTTGAATAGAATATCTGTAAATGTGAATAGTAATCAAACTGAGAAACCACATTTTGTGCATTGAAGAGAAACAATCTGTAATCAAATGGTCTGCAATCTGACATTTCAAGTCCTTTGAGTGTTGTTTTAATAAATAAAATAAAAAAAAGAAATCAACAAAGAAGTGTAATTGTATTTTTGTCCTAATATTTATATTTCTGAAATGATTTATATTTCTTATATGTTTTTCTTCATATTTAGGCATTTATTATAAAAACTAGCTGTGTTTATTCATATTTAAACTACTAGTCAATGTGTCACTACTAACCTGTCAGAAATTGCAACTGTGAAAACTTTAGTTTTGGAACATATTTTTATGGTAGATCATGGCTTAGAATTGGGAATAAAAGGTGAACTTGGGCTTGAAACGGTTGGTTACCACTGTACTAGACCAATCTGCAACACAATTACAACACATAGAAAGCACATCTGGCCTGATGTAATCATTCATGATTAATCATTAATGTCTGTCTGCTTATCTGAACCGAGAGCCTAAATGTATACAAGATATTTATTATTATGACTATATTAATGTCTTGCTATTCACTCTGTGATTAACCCATTAAACCGGGAACGCGTCTGTCATTTTAGATTTTAGCGTTGGCTATTCAAAAATAGAAGATTTACAAGCTCACAGCACGTCACTTAGTGCCACACTGCGAGTCTGTACTAGGGTTTAATATTTTCCCGGATTTAGCTCATTTTAAATCCCGGGAATTTTTTTACCTAATCCCGGATTCCCCGGGATGTCCCGTTAAATATATATATATATATATATATATATATATATATATATATATATATTTAAAAAAAGAAAAACGGTGCAAAATGGTCTCCTATGCCTCTCGGCCTGGCGGAGACAAAGAAAAAGTACCCACTATGATCACCGGTCTGCGGGGTGGGGGCTCGCTGTCATCAGAACTTCAGAGAGTTCAGGGGCTGTTGGACCTTCTCCACCGCACAGAGTCTCTGTGGCTGCGCAATTCATGGGACTGTCAAACGCAGCAATGGATGTTCTTATTCGTTTTCCTTCCACTTCCATATACAGTAGGCTATCTCTGTGAAAAGACGTTTTCTGCGCCCACTTTTATGAAAACAAAATATCACGACTTAGCAGAGCGAAGATGATCTTTGTGTTGCACTTGCAGTGAGCAACATGGTGCCCAGAAAAGTGCTTCTCTGTTCAAGCAAACAAGAGCAAGTGCGCAACCATCCCACTCATTTTGAAAGGTAGGCCTACGCCAATACAATTCATAAACTGTCACAAAGTGCTGTCAGATGTTTTAATTCTGGTTAAAATATATTGTGTGGAAATGCAAACCAACAGAGTAGGCTATTTCATATTTAGAGTGGCCATTTGTGAGTCCAATTGACTGAGTGGAGTGGACATTTTGATTGATTGATTGAAGACTTTATTAGAAGTTTGCATAGGAAAAGGTACAGTTTCATGACGGTACAGTTCACTGGTACAAGGTCTACTAAAAGGAGATCCGTGAAAAGACTAAGCTTATTTCCACTGGAAACCATTTAAGTATCTCATATAACATTGAATGACAGACAAATAGAACACAGTACTATGCAGTAGATATGTAAAGAAAAACAAAAAAGAAGACAGTAAGTCTAAACAAACAGTATATACAAAGAAGGGGCAGGGGAGGGTAGGGTTGGGCTAGGTTCATTTTGTTTACCAGTTGCGAACGGCTGCTGCCTGTAAGTGGTTTTTCAGGGCAATTTTAAAGGATGCTAGTGATCCACACATCAATAATGCATGCGTTATTGGTGGTTACAGTTATAAATCTTGGCAATTTATGGCAAATCTAGCGTTTCATAATTATAGCAGATATACAAGCTCACAGGGCGCGACACCGCACCACAGCTTCTCACGAATGGTGTGCGTCCACTTTAGCTGATTGTAGAAGGCTATTTTTTTCCCTCTTTTTTTGCTGGAGAGTTTCTCATGTAAAAACGTTTAGAGCATAATTAATGCAGCAATAAGAAAGTAAATGCGCCATTATCATCTGTCACTTTAAGAAGTAGCCTAGCCTATAATAGTGTCATGGCCCTAGGTGCCATGGCTATATTCTATCCACAAGTTTCCGCGGGAGTTTACTGGAGACTATCGGGACCAAACTTCCGGGTTTAACAGCAGACATTAGTTATGGGTCGGTTTCCGGTTTTACCGGTTCGGTCCGGTTTACTTGAATGAACCGGTTCAGTTTATTTGAACCGGTAAACCGAGAAAAAAAAAAAAGGGAAAAAAAATATAAAAAGCTTACAAAAACGTGCGCTGACAGGATCGTGTGCATCACGACATTATAATTGGCCCGCTGGCCCGTTTGAACTTTTTAGAGTGACAGGGCCACCAGAACTCATCAGGGACTTGCCCGTTGGGCCAGTGAATTTAATGCCTTGAAAATAAAACGGATAAAAATGTTTATCTAATTCCACATCAGTATTCCTTGTGGTACTGTTTTGTAATAAAGTTAATAAAGTTTCCTTCTGCGTGCATCGTGCGTGTGTGTACATCAGCTGCAGTCACAGTTACACAAGGCAGAGCAGCCAGAGATGGGACGTTTGTGAACGAATCGAGTCTTTTGAACGGCTTTTTGAAATGAACGTAGCTATAGTAACTAGAATGAGCCACAGAGCCAGTCTTTTGAACGGCTCTTTGAAAGAAACGGATCCCAGAGATCCGGCTCACTTCAAAGAGCCATAAATCCCATCTCTACAGTACTGTAGCTAATGCTGCTAACAGCGTTAGCTTCCAGAGATTGTTGAGCGGAGCGCTGTTGCCCTGAGTATGTCCAATGTCACCGCGTGTCAGAATCAGAAAGTACAATAGACAAGTTATGTTCTTGAAGTTGGGGAAAGGTCCGGTACTATACTGAGAGAAAGGAGAGATTGACGCTGTCGCTGTGTGTCTAGTGAACGACAGAGAGGGGGGCGGTCCTGTGTGTGTGTGTGTGTGTGTGTGTGTGTGTGTGTGTGTGTGTGTGTCAGGGTTTCCGCTAGGCATTTTTGGGGCCGGCCACGTTGGCCGGCAGGATTATATTTTACCGGCCAATCAATTAATTTATCGGCCATATTATAATGAACGTCACATACGTGTTTGCAGATGAGATACTGTATGTGCGTCTGCATGGTGCACCCAACTGATAATTACACCATTTTATGTTAGCGCTGGGCTCCTCTTTATTACAGATGCAATTGCAATATTTTCCTGAGTTAACGAAATAATAGCCTAACTATCTACTTATGTAGGCCTAGATCGCTTACCAAAAAAGAAGTGAATAGGTTAAAGTGGACGCAACTCAAGCGAACCGTTTGCGTGCCCAGTGGCCTACAAATTAATAAGTTAATAGTTTATGATTTTGGCTTCACGTCCCATTAAACCTTAATATGCAAACATACAACCTTTGTTTTGTTTTGTTAATGTTATGTTATGATGGCGCAAGGAGGAAGGTTGACTTGCCTCTGTTAGTCTGTTGCTTTGACCACCACAGTGGCATCACATCCATGCGATCAGAAAGTCATTTGCGTGCTTGTATAATCCATGTGATTCCACAAAGTTCGGGTCCCTTTTTTTATTATCGTCTACTGGGTCCAGCTTGGTCTAGATTACCTCGGAAGAACCCCAGTTCTGTTCGGATCATAACACTAAACCCACGCTGTATAGCGCTGATTTGGACAAGCTGCTAGAATTGTCAGTGGTGAAACGTAATGTGTGCTTCTCCGTATGGCCGTCCTGCGTATCTAAAATAGCAGACATACAAGCTCACAGCGCCGCGCGTTGCTGACTTGTTGTGAGCTTGAAGCTCTGATATTTTCAATGCGCGTAACCCTCGTACGACGAATACAGACTGATCTAATGTGCACAGCGCAGCATGAAGCAGCAGCAGCAGCAGCAGCGGTGAGCTCCGCTGTCGTCAGACTCACAGAACATGATACAAATTAAAAAGTATGATAGGTTTTAATGGTTGTAGCTTTACTGATTTAGACAAATAATTATGTGAATAATAAGATTAAATGATAAAATAGCCTAAGAGGCATTTTCCCAGCCGGCCACGGTGGCCGGTGGACTTTATAATTACCGGCCAATTAAACATTTAACCGGCCAATGGCCGGTAAATACCGGCTAACGGAATCTCTGGTGTGTGTGCACGCGCGCGCGCGGTGCGTGTGGATATTTAGAATCAACGTGTACTGTTAGCCTATTGAGAATATGTATTATCAAATGAGAAGATCATCTTCTCATTTGATGAGAATGGACTGAGTGTCTCAGTGTCAGAGATGGATGGATGAGGGACAGACAGCTTAGCATGTAACAGAAGAGTGGGAACTTTGATGTCAAATTTGGCAATTATTTTCCTAAATGTTGCATACATGATTAGAACATGATTGAACATTCCACAGTTAAGGTCTAATATTTTTATAATTGCTGTCCTATGCCATCTTCTGTATAACTGACTAGCTGGAGCAGGAAACACAGTTTGTAAATATGATGCAATTAGGCCTATGCCAGAATAAACCATTAGCCTTGGATCAAGAATATCATAGATGTATTTTATTTAAAATGTTATATCATCTATAAAATACAGCTTTGTAGCCTTGATCCTATGCTAATTAACCCCACATTAGGAGATCCTGATAAGGCAGACAGACAGCTGTCAATCTGGGCTGGGGCCCTCACCAGTTAAACAGGCTACAGCTGTTGTTAAGAGTAGGCCTACATGTTATTGAATCAAATGAGTTGTTTTATGGGGAATGATATTTTGAATGGCAAAAGGGACAGGACAGTACAGTTCACTCCTATGTCCTATGTACTCCATTCATTAAAACAAAGACGCTAGTATCGAGGATGAAGGAGGACGCAAGTTTTGCGCACACACGCGTGTCAGGGCCAGTGATCATCAAAATCCACTGGCCCTGAGGGCCAGTAGTAAATTTCCCTTAATGTCTACCCCTGGCATCTTACGACGGCTTTCAATTCATTCTGTATTGTATTTATTATGTTTGTGTATAAACTGAGTGTGAGTCGATCGCGGTGGCTCTGCTCTGAGTTTGACTGCGAGAGATCAGGTTTCAGTGAATGCATGGCCGGGAGGCGGGGCTGCACCGCTGCAGTTTTGCTGCCTGGGTGAAAAGTTCTGTAGTTTTGGAGCGACAACAACAAAAGGAATGGCACGATGGCAGAACACCTAGTATTACCAAAGACGAAAACAAAGCCCATCTGGCAACATTTTGGCTTCGAAAAAGACGAGAAAGGTGAGCCAAAGAATTTAGACCAGCCTACATTGTCTCAAAAAAGTCCAGGCTAAAGGAGGAAATACATCAAACTTGCACGCTCACCTGGTAAAGAAGCATGCAGCCATTGCTGCAAAGATGGGCCCCGCCGCAGCAAAAGCGGGACCATCTTCAAGTTCTGCTGGTTCTTCCTCAACACAAGTATCCATAGAAGATGCAATGTCCAAGTGCATAAAATATGAAAGGGACAGTCGCAGATGGAAGCAGATTACGGATGCAGTCACCAGATACATTGCCAAAGATATGGTTTCCTTCAACACCGTGGAAAAGCTAGCTTTTAAAGCAATGTTAAGCACACTCGACCGTCGGTATGAGCCACCCGATCGAAAATACATGTCTGAAAAGGCCATTCCAGCATTGTATAATCAAATCAGAGCTGAGGTACAGACGGCACTTAACATGATCCTCTACTACGCACTGACGACGGACATGTGGTCTAGTGTCCAAGTGCCTCCAGACAACGTTCTTTCCAGATGACCACACGACACAAAACATGGCTGATGCACTGAAAGAACAACTGCAAGACTGGCAACTCAAGCAGCACAAGACCTTGCGGCGATCACCAAGGTCTTGTGCTGGCCGTGGGTTAATTGTTTTGGGCATAATCTGCATCTCGCCGTGAACAACACATTGGCAGACGCAAAGAATCGCAAGACGATAGACAACACCATGCAACGATGTCGCAGCACCATTGGGCAGTTTTCACACAGCTGGAAGAGAAAACGGCAGATGCAAAAGGCACAGGAGGAGCTTGGTTTACCAGACCACAAGCTTATTACGGTGAGCTATAACAATCACGTAACATAAACAATAAGTGTCTTACATATTAATTTTAGTAGGCCTTTTGAATATCATTTACAATTACATTATTATTTAATTTTAGTAGGCCTTTTGAATATCATTTACAATTACATTATTATATAGCCAGATAGATTTACAAATGTATTATTTATTATCATCCAACAGGATTGTGCAACTCGCTGGGGCTCCAAACAGAAAATGATTGACCGAATTGTGGAGCAGGAATCAGCTACGTCGTGTTCAAGGGGCTGACCCCAAATGCATTTCCAAGCTCAACTGGTCTGATACAGATGTGTTGAAAGCGATGAACGCTGCCCTCAAGCCAGTCAGTGACTTCACGGACATTCTCTCAGGGGAGGATTATGTCACCATGTCGTCGCTTATCCCAGTGCTCAAGTACACGAGGAATACAGTTTTGTGTGAGGCAGAGGGTGACGTGACGCTCACAAAGGATCTGAAGGAGGGCATCGCCACACGTCTAGAGTCAAAATATGACAAGGCCTTAGTCAAAGAGGTGATGCGCACAGCTACGTTCATCGACCCACGTTACCGTGGGATTCATTTTGATGAAGATGAGTTTGAAGAGACGGTGATGGTGATGCGGATCCCCCCATAAAATTATTAAAAATTATTATTTAAAAATAAATAATAATTATTATTTAAAAATAAATAATAATAATCACACATTTTAAAATAGTTATAATAAAAACAATATTCAAGTAGGCCTATATTCAATGTAAGGGACAGGTCGAAAATGCCATGACCCCTCCTAAAATCTAAGTTTATGCCTAACCTCAAAGTGAGAAAATAAAATGAAAATTTTGGAATTTGGCTGCCATAAATAAAATTCGAACCAGTGAACCAGCAGGAACATTAGACTGAGAGTCAAATGACAAACTATGGGTTGCATATCTACTGTAAAAAAGGCTGTGAGATATTCGTGTAATGCTTGTCATCCAGGATGGAGAATAAAATGGGAAAATCCCAGTTCACCCAATACAGGGAATTACTTGATATAGTCATAGACTACAGAGCAGTGGTGTAAAGTAACTAAGTACTTTTACTTAAGTACAGTTTTGTGGTATTTCTACTTTACATGAGTATTTCCAATTTTCAATAGGCTTACTTTCACTTCTACTCCACTACATCTCGGATCCAAATATTGTACTTTTAATCCACTACATTTATTGGTAAACTTTTGTTACTAGTTACAATTTGAAGATATAAATTATGACATTATAAAACATATGGGCTACATTAACCAATTTAGCCCTATTTTATACCTTGGCTATTTGAAAATAGAAGATCTACAAGCTCACAATGTGTCATGATGGACACATTGTGAGCTTGTAGATCTGCTATTTTCAAACGTATTGTACTTTAACTTTTGGTACTTTAAGTATATTTTGATGCCAATACTTTCATACTTTTACTCAAGTACATTTTGAATTCCAGCCTATTGCCTGTAAGTATTGATACTTTTACTTAAGTAAAGAATGTAAGTACTTTTTCCACCACTGCAACAGAGAAAACAAAGTTACACACATGTAGACAATGACAATCATGCAGCAAAATCAGTGCCAATGTGCATTTTCCATCATTAAACTCCAGCCCCAGCTCCAGCTGACTGCATGGTGTTGAAAACTACTCCAAGCAACACTCTAGTGAATTTCAGAGGACAGTAGCCTAGCTTTCAGGTAGAGGTGATGGCCATGAGAACAAAAGGCAAGCCGAAATTAATTTACATCTCAATGAAGGACTTGGTTAGTTGACAAGTGGTCGCCTTCCCCCGCATACCAGTGAATGGGCAAGGAACGGGTTGAGCAACATTATGTCGGTAAGCTGGGCTTTGGGGGGGGGGGGGGGGGGGGGGGTTATTTGTATTGTTAGACAGGATCAAAAATAAATAAAAGGCGAGCGCCTTTTCGCCTTAATGAGCCGTCCGCGCCTGGAGTAAATGAGCCACACTATCCATTGTTGGCAAACGTAGCACGCAAGTACCTTTGCATTTGTGCTACAAGCACACCATCGGAGAGGGTGTTTAGCACAGCGGGGAATGTGGTTTCATCTCGTAGGTCTCAACTGAAGCCTGCAAAGGTAGATATGTTGGTCTTTCTGGCCAAGAACCTGTGAATTTCCTCTCTGGAATAATAAGGTCCCGAATGTCTTGAATAGGACTAGGTTTTAAATTGCATTTTTGTGTGCACAAACTTTGTTATAAATGCCTGTTCCTGTAGGCTTAGTAGCCTTAACACAGCTAGTTTTGTTTTCTATAATTAATGCAAGTTTGGCACTGTTTGAGTAGGCTAGGCCTGCCGTTTTTTTAACGTTTTTTATTAAGGCATTTATTTTCTATTTTGAGGATGTTTTATTGTTTACATTGTCACTGCATTTCGTTTAGACATTGCAGTTTTGTACTGTTTGAGTGGGCTAGGTCTTCCTATTTATTTCAGTTGTTTATTGAGGCATTAAGACATTGAGGATGTTTAATGTGCTGTTCGTTTCATATTTGCACTCACTGAATACGAGTAGGCTAGACCTGCTACTAAATAATACTTTAAATTTATATTATTATTGGAGGATGTTTACAGTTTGATGTTTACACTGACTCATGCAGGTGCTGTTCGTTTTATATTTGCACTCACTGAATATGAGTAGGCTAGGCCTACCGATTTATGCAACTGCACATTTTATTATTTTCATTATTTATTTATTTTATAAGTAGCCTATTAGTAGGCCTATTATTGGAGGATGTTTACAGTTTGTTAATTGGCACTCACTGAGAACAAGTAGGCTAGGCCTGCTAATTCTTTATATTTGATTGTTATGTACTTCAGATTCAGATTCAGATTCAGATTCAGATTCCTTTATTTACCATTGTGTAACACACATAGGAATTTGCTTTGGCAACATACAAGTGTGCATTAAATATTTTTTCACAAGTAACATTAAAACAACAAACACAAAACAACACCGTGCAGAAAATAAATAATAAATAATATATATAAAGTGCAGTAGTGTTCAGTAGTGCGACATATTGCTGATGTCCCTAAGGGGCAGGGGCAGAAGGAAAACCAGCGTCATCAAGCAGCCTGGCGGCTGAGTGGAAAAAACTGTTTTTGTGGCGCTCTGTCTTGGCCCCATCCTTCTCCCAGAGGGGAGCAGGGTGAGCAGGCCGTGGCCAGGGTGGGAGGGGTCGGCCATGATCTTTCTTGCCCTCCTCAGCGCCCTGGAGTCGTGCAGGGACTTGAGGGAGGGCAGGGGACGGCCAATCACCCTCTCCGCAGAGCGTATCACCCGCTGCAGCTTGATGAGATCTTTTGCAGCTGCAGCGGGGAACCAGGTGATGATGGAATGAGTGAGGATGGACTCTATGATGGCCGTGTAGAACTGCGTCATCATGGCCCTCGACAGTCTGTATTTCCGCAGCTGCCGAAGAAAGTACATCCTCTGCTGGGCCTTTCTCAGGAGGGTATCGATGTTAAGTTCCCACTTCAGATCCCTGGAGATGATCATCCCCAGGAACTTAAAGGACTCCACATAGTTCACCTGAGTGCCACCCAGCATGATGGGAAGGGGCGGGGCTGGGTCCTTCCGGAAGTCCACCACCATCTCCACTGTTTTCAGGGCATTTAGCTCCAGGTTGTTGTTGTTGCACCAATGTTGCAGCCGCTCGATCTCCCCCCTGTAGGCTGACTCGTCCCCCTTGGAGATGAGGCCCACCAAGGTGGTGTCGTCCGCAAACTTGAGGAGCTTGACCGACGGGTGGAGAGAAACACAGCTGTTGGTGTACAGGGAAAACAGTAGTGGGGACAGGACACAGCCCTGCGGGGAACCGGTGCTGGTGGTCCTAGAGCTGGAAATGTTCTTCCCCAGCTTCACCCGCTGGGACCTGTTGGATAGAAAATCCGTAATCCACCTGCGAGTGGAGGCAGGAACTTGCAGCAGGGACAGCTGGTGCTCCAGGATAGATGGTAGGATGGTGTTGAAGGCCGAACTGAAGTCGACGAACAGGATCCTGGCATAGCTGCCGGTAGTGTCCAGATGTTTTGTGGCCACCTCCTTCTCCGACCTCAGCCTCCTGAGATGGGCTGAAAACCAGGGCTTGTCATTGTTGTAGATCTTCCTGTAGCGGAGGGGGACACACACCTCCTCGCCGAGGCTGATGAATGATGTCACAGTCTCTGTGTAGTCATCCAGGTTGTTTCCAGCCTCAGGCCCCGCCCACTCAACAAAGTCCTGGTCACAGCCCGCATTCTCCAGCCAGGCACAGAGTCGCTCACTTGCCTCACTGGACCACACTCTGAAACTCCGCACTACAGGTTTTGATATTTTTAATCTCTGCCTGTAGCGAGGGATCAGATGGATGAGATGGTGATCACCTTGCCCAGAGCAGCACGTTGGACATGGGTATGCCTGCCGGATGGTACAGTAGCAGTGATCTAGAATGTTCCCACCCCTAGTAGCACATGTCACTTGCTGTCTGTATTTAGGGAGAGCCCGACTCAGATGAGCCTGGTTAAAGTCCCCAAGCACCACAGCAAAACTGTCCGGGTATTTACGTTCCGCCCCCGACAGCTGTTCAGCTAGTGTATCCACTGCTGCGGTGACGTCAGCATCCGGAGGAATGTAAACACACACGAGGAGGAACGCGTTAAACTCACGGGGAGAATAGAATGGGCGACAGAGGATGAAAAGCGTTTCAATTGCAGGCGAACAGTGTTGTTGTAACACTGTCACATCAGAACACCAGCGGTTGTTCACAAAGAACATTAATCCTTCTCCACTTGACTTCCCAGCCGCCGCGAAGTCTCTGTCACAACGAAACGCGGAGAAGCCATCTAACTGTACAGCCCCGTCTGGGACCGTCGGCGTCAGTTTTGTCTCCACAAACGCGAAAACAGCCGTGGATTTGAAGTCATTCTCCCGTGAAACAAGCAACCGGAGTTCATCCATTTTATTGGGTAAAGAGTTCACGTTGCAGAGGAATATACCTGGCAGCGGTGGACGCGAACTTCTCCGCCGTAGGCGAACCAGACAACCTCCTCGCTTCCCCCGTTGTCTTCGGGTCCAGCGCACAGCACTGGCAAAGAACGCTGTCCCCCTCAGCAGAATATCCAGTACATCCGTGGAACGGGTGAGTAGTGTTGGTAATATATCCAGTGGGGTAGAACACCCAATGTTCAGCAGCTCTTCTCTTGTGTAAGAAGGCTCACACGACACGTACAACACGAATAACAAACAGAACGCCACACACGTAGTCACCATAGCAGCCCTGGGCGGCGCCATCTTGGAATGCTCCGGTAATTATTCTGTGAGCTTTGATAAATAAAGACAAATCTGTGACTGTCACTCTGTTCTGTTGTCTAAATTATGATCTTCACACGCTAAATTCATTTAACAACAGCACATTTGGGTCAACAAACAGCCACATAGGAAAGATACGAAGGAAAAAAGACTAAGTGCGACCCCAAGTGGTCAAAACCGGTATTACCGGTTCGGTTCCATTTTTTATTAAATATCGAACCGGTTAAAAAAAAATCAAACCGTCACATGACTAGCAGACATACAAGCTCACGTCGCGTCGCAGATGCAACCCGTTGTGAGCTTGTAAATCGGCGCCGGAAGCTCGGTACAGACGTCTGCGCAATGCACTATGGGGCGTTGGAAACTCGTGGATACAGAATGTAATTCTAAAGTTATGATAACCTTTATGTTCAGGTGAAATGTCTGCCACCTACTGGCGTATTTTGATTTTGCATGTCAATTATTTTCTGCAGTAGGCCAGCTTATTTACTCATCAGCTTCAGCTTAGGGTGTTTCAGTGTGCTGGAGCTCAGTGTGTAGAAATGTTTGGAGCATGCAGAGCCCTCTTTCTGCCTTTCCCTTTACTAGAAGCTCACAGAAGGCCACGTCTGTAAGTTTACTGTATAATTTGTGAATGTATGTGTCAAGAAGATTATGTGGGAATATATAAATGCCATTTGATTTATTGTATATTTTATTTCTGTTACAGTTTTACCAATTTATGCAAATTTTCAAGTAAAAGATGAAAGACAACGACACGCCTGGTTTTTTATCTTCTTGGATTTTTGTCTGGTTATCTGTTGGATCACCTGCTTAGAGGGAGGCCAATTCTAGGCATCATTCTATAACACACGGGTGACTAACCGGTCCTTTAGGCCGATTTTGAGATTTCAAAGTGCAATAACTCTCCCCTTGAATGTCTCAGAAATTTCCCCTTCCATGACTTTTCCTAAATACTCAAGATATATGTTCTCGTTTTTTTTCCACTTCTGAAACGTTTCCTAATTATGAAATAAAATACAATTATACCACTCTGACGGCACTTATCGGCAGAATAGACCGTTCTCCCCCATTTCTCCCAGCAGCAAGAGACTTCACACCTACAGCCCCCCTGGAGTGCGCCTTTGTTCCTTCTAATAGAACATTTACATGTCCCTGTCAGCAAAGATAACATGACTAAATACACTATCTCTAATGTTGTATTTTATAATTGAAAATAATAATGATAATATCAATGTATCAATTGTATTGTTATCGCACATTATCGCACCACGTAACAGTTCTTCATTTCGTTGCGATAGAGAATGCAGATATGCGGTGGTGTAAAGTAACGTTACGTAGGCCTACAGTTTTGGGGTATTTGTAGTACTTGAGAGTATAATATATACAGTATACCATAATGAGCCAAATGAAACCAAATGGAACCGTCCGGGTCCATTTGGTTTCATTCTACAGACACACGTTTGGCGAGGCTGTTTTTTCCCCCCAGCTGTAGCCTATCATTATCGCCTAATTCTTCTCTGTCCTGCGATGGTGTTTGCGTTCGTCAATCATATCTGATCATTTGAGTTATAATTTGTGGGTTATAAATGTTTGAGTTATAAATGTCCATAACGTTGTACACTCTGTCTCTTCTCTTTCTCTCTTCTCTCTCTCTCTCTCTCTCTCTCTCTTTCAAAGGTGAACAATTGTGTAGCGACATTATTATTATGTACATTTCCATGTGTTAACTTCAAATAAATGTTTCAATCCATTGATCAGTGGCTGCATTCCTTACTGATAGCTGTGTAATTTGAATAGCCAATGTGTTAGTATTGTTTTGAAATAGGCCAATTTGTTAGTTTCGAAACAATTCACACAGTACTGTGTGAAATAAAGTGGTTTATGTATAGGCCTATTTTATATTATAATTTGTAAATACGTTTTGAAATAAATGTGGCCTAGTGGAGTAGAAGTTAAAATATTGGAAATTGGATTTACTAACGTATATAAAGTACAAATAGCCAAGTTCTCCAAGTTAGAATGTATTTGTATTGTCGTTCTCTCAGGTGGAAACCTTGTATGTCCACTTCAAAACCAGACTTTGGCTTATGTGCATAGCATTGTGAGCTTGTGTCTATAATCTTAGCTCTTGGAAACCAATGTCTAACCCAAATTAATGTCAGTGGTCATTTAGAAATCAATCATATCTGATAATTTGAGTTATAAATGTCCATAACGTTATACACTCTCTCTCTTCTCTTTCTCTTTCTCTCTCTCTCTCTCTCTCTCTCTCTCTCTCTCTCTCTCTCTCTCTCTCTCTTAGAATCATATCTGATCTGACAATTAGTTATAAATGTGCATAAGGTATCTCTGATGTAATGTAATATACTGTACATATATATATATATATATATATATATATATATATATATATATATATATACAGATAATTATTGTCTCTCTGTCACAGTCACCGCCGTGTTCATATTTCAAGCTCAACACACATTGATTGGATGACAGAATATTTTATTAGACATACATGTATAGCCCTACCACATGTAAAAAAAAAATAACATGGAATGACAGGGATAGAACACAGTACTATGCAGTAGTAATAGTAGGCCTAATAATAATAACTAATAACTATGGGTAATAATAATAGTAATAAGAATAATAAAGTCGGGACATATGAAAGCTTTGGCCTAATTATTTTATTTTGTCATGTGTCTAATCTAATCTCCACATTAGATTAATAATCAATAGCGCGGTGCGTGCTGTGTTGGCCTTGAATCTCCCAAACCGTAAATAAAACAAAGCCATAAAATATATGTTTCTGGATAAACAAACGTGTCTATAACCACTCAAACTGCATGGCGCACTGTGCGCAAAGACGCTGATCATTGATTTATTCCTGCATGCAAAACTGAACTGTTTTAAAATGACTTTCAAAACTCAACAATCTGTTATAATACAAAGGCCTCGGCGGATGCTGGGCTGCGCTGCGAAGCGATACGAAATTAAACCAGTGACATTAAAAGTAAGATCATGATACAGTAGGCCTAGGTTTTTTTCTCAAGCCTGTTC
Organism: Nannobrachium achirus; assembly: GCF_963921795.1. Classification (NCBI taxonomy): domain Eukaryota; kingdom Metazoa; phylum Chordata; class Actinopteri; order Myctophiformes; family Myctophidae; genus Nannobrachium; species Nannobrachium achirus. The sequence continues at coordinate 161,107 of NW_027664666.1, forward strand.
CCAAACCATGAAGTTAACATTGAAAGCGAGAGTGTTTGAGAGGTCAATTGAAATGCTAATTCAAATTCGGAAGACAATAGAACCCCCGCTGGCAGCAGGGGGAGGAAGTGTTGCGCTCCTGGGCAAAAAGGGAGAGAAAATAACGGTCAAAATGAACGATAAATGCAGGCGTAGTGGTAGTTTTTTATTTTCAGTCACCCAAGTGTTAAGCCATATCTTCAAAACTGTTGGGTCAATCTCCACAACCAATATATCATTTTGTAGCTATGATCCCCAGCTTTCAAATGAAATGAAAACATGAAAATGAAAAAAAAAACAATGACTAGCCGCCTGGCGTGCTGGGACACATATAGTGAAAACAGCCAATCTAAAGCTCACAACGCGGCACTTTGCCCTGCGTTGTGAGTTGGTAGATCAGCTACTTTCGATGACAGGCTTGCTTTACAGCCCACGGGGACTGGTAAAATCCTTCCACTTCCAAGCTGAATGCTTGCACGGCTGGCGAGGATAACGTGTCAGACAGTCTAATTGCCTTTGCGCTGCTAGTAAATTGTATTTTCTAACAAGAAAAAACATGGGTCCCGCAGCCAATTCCCGGGAGGGAAATTACGTGCATTCTGTCCGGGAAGCCCGGATCCTGGGATCCCGGTACTAGTCTGTACATCTGCTATTTTTTAGAAATCTTGAAAATGTTTCAAAGAAACCTTGTCAATGTTTGAACACAAAATGTATCAATCGAAAGAAGTGGCTTGGACTCCTCATGTGTTGAATTATCTCTTGTGTTAAAAACCCAGTGAAATGGCTATTTTATGAAAAGGAAGCCTGTGTGTTTCTCAACCAATCAGAAGGGACCAGCCCTTCAGGCAATGGGGCGTAAAATCTGAGTCATGTGATGCTTAATGTTTTGTTTGTAGCCCTCATTAGCAAGGCAGAGAGACACGACCAGGCTGCCTCTTGTGCAGAATTTTTGTTACCAAGTTGCTTATTATTCTAACCTATAATGTTTACAGTAGGGATGTTCCTAGCGACTAATTTCACTGACGTGTACACGACAATTTTGAAACCGAATATTCGACTATTCGAAAATTAATTGTTACTTTTTTTATTGTAATTTCACCCAGAAAATAGCCAAAACTGAGCACACTTCGATCTATTAGGGCAAACCTCATTTGAAAAAAGTATCAAGAGTATATAAAAGCCTATATTATATAATATTGAAATCTTGCTCAAATTAATCAATTACATCATTGTGCGAATCTAGGTCAGATCAACAATTAGCGCATCAGTCGCAGCTGGACACTATATATTATTCCATTCTCAGCCAATGTATGATTAAGCATTCTCCTTGGCTTGTTCTCACCTCAAAATATGGATTAATTCATGGACCGGATCACAGATGCAGGCTATCCTACTCAAGGTAACGAGTGATTCACATCCAGTATCTTTAAGATACACTTCGCTTTGCCATTAATTTACTAGCGCAACTTTTCAGAGTTATGAAATGATATTGTGCAGAGAGCAGACAGCCTGCCTGGTGTGTGGCTGCGTGCAGTGCCATGCACACTCACTGCAGGTCACCACGACCACTGACCACAGCGCGCAACAGTCAGGCTGTGACAGACAGTCATGCTCCGCAAATCAACCAAGGGAATGCTTAATTTGCTTGTTAAAAAGTAACATGTAAATGTTTAATAAAGTTAATATCTCAATAATTAAAAATATATTTAATAGAATAATCTAATTGTATTTTCAAAACGAATAGTGGTTTACAAACCGTTTAGTCGGATAACTGAATACATGCGCACATCCCTAGTTTACAGATACATATTTTATTGTGCTCTTTAAGTTTACAATGAGTAATGCTTAGTTTGGACGTCATCTTGAATGAGATTAAAAACGGAGTAGGTCTATAATCAAAAACAGCTGTGTTTGGAGGAATGCCAGCAATGGGAATCAAACAGGTGAATGTAATCAAAGGTTCATTTGTATTCAAGAAGACCTGTCTATGTCATCACGCAGCATGTTTCTGTTCACAGGAAATAATAAAGAATGGCCTGTTTAGGGACCTTTGATATACAAATACTCAAAAATTGTTTATTTTCTATTCTAAAATGGCTAGTTCCATTCCTTTATTCTGATTGGCTGGTTTCCCTTTAATTGGTGTGGTATGTGAGACTATAACCCACACCTTTAATCAGTTTATATCAAACCCAGGTGCGTTATTTCTTTCCACAGTGTTGTGAAGCTAAACTACAGAACCTGATTGCAAATTAGCAAGTAACATGTGTGTTGTTTCTGCAGCCTGGCCGGGAACTACTTTCTTGTAGCTGGGGACTACTTTCTTGCAGAGCAGACCTTATAGTGAATTATTAGTGAAATAGAATTGGTACATGTCTATGTTTTTTCATGTTGCCATATTGTAACCGTTTTAGAAAAGTGCGCCTCGTGTCTCCCTACGCCTCTCGGCAGGTGTAAAATACCAGGTAACCACTCACCTCTTGTGGCTTATTGCTTAATTTTTTTTTATTTTGGCATCTAGTGTTAGGAATGGCCATATGATTACCACAGATAAGCCTCAAAGTGTGAAAAACGTATTTTTCATTTCACAGTGTCTTTAATTTAGAGGCAAGGTGCCAAGAGAGCTCCTCTTCTGCTCTGTGCGGACCAAAGCAGTGTTAAATTCTGTTCCTTCCCATTCTGTGTCGGGACAGTGAGTTGACAATAAGACCTTTTTAAATACAAAAAATGTAAAAAGAATAAATCATCAAAAGTAGTCAACAAACTATGCTATAAAAACTTGTAAACAAAAGAAATTGTGAAAATATATCTGTGGAGCTGAGTCAAACTAAAGGCGCGTTCGGATTCGGAAATGCGCACTCAACGCACTGGTGTGCCATGTTGTTGTTCGTTTATTCGGTGCACTTGGTGCGTTGTCGTACGGAAATCCAGTGCGCGGCGCACCAGTGTGTTGAGTGCACACCGGTCCCGGTTTTACGAGGGTGTTTAGGCCTGCCTTGCACCCTCAGTTTCGACAGGGGGCACCCTTGGATAATATTTATTAAAATGTCCTGTTTATTTTTATTCTTTTTTTTCATTTAGTCAAATAGCATGTTGGCTTTGAGAGACACAGGAGCTCACGCCTCCCCTCCCCCGCACGGTGAAGCCGAAGGGCGCTAATAGTCGGCCGACGGTAAACAAAGCCTTGCATTTGCATTCATACATACGTATTTGCATGCATACATACGTATGCACGCAAACATGTGTGGGGGCCGACATATCTGTGAAATTCCTCACATTCCTAAACCTTCCTCACATTCCTAACCTCCTAGTTGACCTAGACCTGGCTATCTATGTTTAATATGTTTTCTCAACATTTTCTTGTCAATTATACCAATTCAAGAAAACATACGTTTACATTGACAAAGCAAGTATCAAAATAGTAATACAATAAAAACATTATAGAAAAAACATATATACAGTTGGAGGGGGTAAAGCATTTTGTAAACAGTGCTATGACACATTTTTTCCCCTACAGGCTATAGCAGCACTCATTTGTAGTCGCTTTGGGACAACAACAAAATTGCATTTTTCCTCAAATGATGTATATATGTATGTGTCCATTTTATATGTTTGTTTGTCTTTGAAATGGTTTCTGCATAGCTTAGGCTAAATGTTTTTCTCTCTCCCTCTCTCTTCTCTCTATAGATACACATTCGCTGTCCATGGTGCTGACGAGGGCACCATCATTTCTTTTTATTTATTTTTTTGCTTTAAAGCCTATTAGATCTTTTTTCATAGGCATGTCGCATATATATCCTTTTTATAATTACTATTAGACCGTTTTACTATTTTTACTTTTTTACTATTGATAAGCAGACTGATCCAAAAATGACGCTGTGACTAAACTGTATATACATTCCCTGTTTTCTTTAACTGTTTTTATTATATTTTGATTCTTGCATGGCAATGTAAAAATATGTTTTCTCATGTCAATAAGCAAATAAATCTCCTTTGAATTGAAATTGAATTGTGTGCCATTACTTTTTGCATAACTTTTCGGCGTCAAGCCTTTCTCAGCGTGTTATTAACACTCATTTACTGCAAATGACTAGTTTGACGAGTTATATAAATGGGTCCACTCTGCCTATGACTAGTATGACGAGTTATCAATTAGCTTTAATAACTATAAAACAAAAAAGGTATGATCGCCGATTCGCCGTCCATAGCGCTCTATGGAAGGGCCCTATTCACAAAAACCGGATCCAGATCTTCCAAAACGGAAATGGGGGGGCGGGACAACGACGCCTGTATCCTGTCTGCCGAAATCCCATCCGGTTTAATGTTATGCAACACCCACGCTGGGCTCATTCGGTTTCGCTTTGGGAAATGGCAGGCTGTTGGCTTTTGTAGCTTACCGTGACTGGATCGTATTGTGAATGGAATCGGTGAACCATCGCGCAATGGATTCGCGCGCGCGCCCACGTTAAAGGTAGGCAAAATCCTGGCGGTGTGGACCCTCAGAAGGGGTCTTAAAATGGGGGTAAATGAGTTAAGTGGTCAGTGGTGGGTGGGGTGTGATAATATCAAATATAACTAGAAGCAGTGCTCTTCCGAGCACAGGTCTCCACCAGGGTGTGCGTCCTGGTGGTACTACTGTATAATTAAATAGGCCAATGTAAAAAGGGTGGCATATGTTCGTCACCTTAGATCTTTCATGGCAATCGGACACTGCATGCATGATTTGAAGCATTGTGTTCCAGAAATGTGTTTTGCTAAAGTCTACCTGCTGGTGGCGCTATAACAGCCCAATGTGAAAAAGGTAGCATTTGTTCCTTGACCTAGTGGGAATATGTGTGGCAAATTTCACGGTAATCGCAAGCTGCGTTGATGATTTGAGGCATTTTGTTCAAAAACGGAGCAATCCTGCAAACTTTGGAAGCTAATATTAGCCAATCAGGATGGAATATGAAATATCAGACAGATCGGACTTGATCACATGACTATAGAGATACTGTGTACCGATTTGCGTGATTTTTGGATAAAATCTCAAGGAGTAATATCCAAAGATGTGTTTTACATAAGTCGGCCCAAATGTGGCGCTATAAAAGGCTGATGTGAAAAATGCAGGGCAAAGGTTTATCCTTAGCCTCTAGGGAGTGCGCTTACAAAGTTTGAAACTAATCGGTGGAGTTATAGGTAAAACCACAAATAGGCCTTTTATAGCGCCACCATGAGGCTGATTTAAAAAATTTGAAGTGGCATTTCTTCCTCGACCTAGTGGGAACGTGTGTGCGCGATTTCGTGATAATTGCACTTTGCGTGTGGGATTTGAGGCATTTTGATCAAAACGGCTCAATCCTACAAACTTTGGAAGCCAATCTTAGCCAATCAGGATGGAATATGAAAAATCGGACAGATCCATATCGATCACATGACTGTCGAGATACTGCCTACCGATTTGTAGGATTTTTGGACAAAATCTGTAAGAGTAGTGCACAGAAATGTGTCTTGCGAACATCGGCCACTAGGTGGCGCTAGAAAAGGCCCATTTGAAAAATTTAGGGCAGAGATTCTAGATTGGCATCCAGGGAATGTGTGTGCTCACTTTGGCAGCGACCGGGCCAACGGCGACTGAGATTAGCTGCACACAAACTGCGAGGACACACGCACGCACGGACGGACGGACGCACGCACGCACGCACGGACGGACGGAGGGGAAAACATACTCTCCCTCAGCCTTCGGCTGGTGGAGACAATAATAAAACAAAACTTCCGATCGGCTAATGCAAGTAATGGTTTATTTACCTGGCTGCGCAGTGGGCAGAGTCTATATATAGACAGGCTGCAGCGCGCCGCTGCAGCTGCCTTTTATTTTACATAAAAAAATGTAAAAATATGGGCAACCTTCACTTAAATGCATTGCACCCTGAGCCATTGTTGGCTGCCGCCGGCCCTGGTGCACACACTCACCAACCCTACTCAGAAGATGGGGTTTGACGGTGTGGTGCGTCGGTGCGGTGTTTTGATTGGTTGGCTTTCATGGCCATGTCTCGAGCGCTTCTCAGCTGTGAACAATGGAGGAAATGACCGCAAAATGCAGTATTTCCAGCTTAATTGGTCGTTTGGGCTTGATAGTTTCACACGCATCAACGTGTAAACTAACAGCAGGTATGACAATGCTATGAATTACATCTCCTTTCAATGTCAACGTTATGTTATCATACTTAGCAACTGCTGCTTTTCAGAAAGTTTACCTTAGTTTACCTTAGTGAAAAAGCGCACAGCTGCCTCTTAAAACGCACTCTCCAACGTCACGCCTACTGCACTCACTACACTGAGCACACATCCGGTGCGGGTTTCCGAACGCACCCTAAATGTCATGTCTCAACTACTACATTCCAAGTGCTTATCAGGGCCAAAATGTACGCTCTTATTAGCCCATGTTTTTTTATGTTTTGTGCCAGGGACACCCAGAAGAGATCTCCCTGTCTCTCCAGCTCAATATTAAACAGAAAATCAAAATTTTAAATGTATTTCTTTAATGATTGGAAAGTCAAAAGTTTAATTGTAAAGAACATGTAGTCATGGTTTTGACTTTCCAATCATTAAAAAAAATACATTTAAAATTTTGATTTTCTGTTTAATATTGAGCTGGAGAGACAGGGAGATCTCTTCTGGGTGTCCCTGGCACAAAACATTCAAAAATATGGGCTAGGGTGCATCTCTCCACTCCGACATGTCTCCATTCCGACACTATAACCCTATCTCTAACCCTAACCCTAAACCTAACCCCTATGGGAGTGTCGCCACTCCGACAATAAGAAGTCAATTTCGGAGTGGCGACAGACATGTCGGAATGTAGAGAGCCTCCCCTGCAGGGGGTAGTGTGGTGTCGTGTGTGTAACAGACATACCTGCAGTGTTGTGTGTGTAACCTGCAGTGTGTAGTTGGGTGTTGTGTAGTGTCTCCATCTCTCTCTGGAAGAGGTTGCACATGACCTCTGCGGCCGCACGGAGGCGCTCCAACACAAACACTCTGACATCGAGCTTCAAACGACAAACATCAACACTTTGTTGCTTTTCCAAAACACACAATATCTCCTCTCCCACTGACGTCATGTGTTCATTTATCTTCAGCCGTACAGACTCCATTTGAAGCATTTTAACTCCTTTTAATATGAGAAGGTTTTCACCAGGCGCTGTGTCCCAACCACCATGAAACACCAACACTTCCTTGTTGTGGAAACACGACGCCTGTGCTCGTTTCCCAAGAGCACAACGGTGGGGGCCGCGGGTAGCCCAGAGATGTAAGCGTTTGTTTTCCCTGGCCTGGAGACGACGGAGGAGCGCTGTCTCAAGTCAAGCGGACTCGATCCACGTGAGACACCGCCGTAGAACGGGCTACAGCGAGCGAGTCTCCTTGTCGAGCATTGCGAAGTCCGTCCGAGTTATGTCCTGATAGGGACCGAATAGTACATCTTCGTCCCCCCGACTTTCGGGTCCCGCGCGGTCCAAGTGAACACAGTGGAGCGCTCCTTGCCCCCCGGCATCCACCGTTATGCTTAGGTTCGTTGGCAAACGCCAGGTCGCGTCCCAAAACCACCATGAAACACCAACAGTTCCTTTGTTGTGGAAACGCCACAACAAGAGATTAGATTCTACTTCCGGGAGATCCGGTTTCCGGATCAACGTGTTTAACACATGTGCAATAATGGATCCAGGCGCCGTTTCTTTAATGCCTTTCGCCCTCTTGTGGAGGACATGTGTAACTGTCACTGGATGACTAACAGACAGATTGATTCACTAGTGAGTCAGTAGGACACACCAGCAGACAGCAGTGAAAAGACATAAATGTGCGTCTTTTGAAATCAGGATGTAATGATCATTAGACTCGGAGCAGTAACCCACACTATCTCCCAGACTCCCTCCACAGTCAGAGTTCAGAGTTTGATGTGGAATTATGTGCAGGATGTAATGTGCACAAAGATATGTGGGGACTTAATTTAATTGATTACACAAAAAAGGAGCCTTTGTGGTGCTATGGTACCATGAGGTGCATGCATAGTCAAAGGGACATTGGATGAGTGCTCTAGCTAGAGGCCTCAGGCGCTCAGGCGACCGCGTAATTCCCGGTGAACCTGCACCCGCAACGGTGGAGGCTTGGGAGTGCCGATTTAGTAAGAGACTCGTTGCCAATTGCAAGATATTTAAAAGTTATTTGGGGCCATGATGACAACCTTTTCTTCCCACAACGACTAAAGGATTGATATTGTCTGTGTTATTGTTTACAACCACAATTATTCACGTGTGGCAAGATCGCGGTTCCATTAGTTTTTAGTAGGCTATTAGTGTAAGCTTAGAAGTCTTTTCAGAAGTTAATTTAATGTTTTCCATTTAAAGGGGAGTTTCGGTCAAAAACGACTTTCCTACCTTTGAAATGATGATCCAGGAAGGCTCTGGGCTGATCCAGGTGTTGTTTTACCCAAAGCAGCATTTTGTTCATTTTTCGATTTTCTCCCCTGCACCCCACGGCTCCAAAACGGCACCTTTTGGGTCAACCCGTAATCCGGTTATTATTCTCGCTCAAAATTCACTTTTCTCGCTCGGTCTCAGTCCCTCATACTGTAGTTAGCATATCCGAGCTACATCAGCTCCTGGTCGCCGCCATGTTTGTTTACAACAAGCTCAACTCTGAACTCTCAGCCCAGGAGAGAAACACTGGGAAATCCCGTTCCCGTTGGGAAACACGCGTTCACGAGCTGCTGCTGCTGCTGCTGCTGCTCTCACAGCTCCACCTCCCTCCCCCCACAGCCTGTTACCTGTTGAGGCAGACAAGAGGCTACACCATACATCACTCTGCAGACTTTGTCGACATAGTTACATCTTTTTTCTTTGGCTAAGAGCATTTTTGTGTTTTATTGTTCGTCGCGCGTCGGGGAGTCACGCGATACAAAACGGGATTTCCCAGAAAAGTGAATTTTGAGCGAGAATAATAACCGGATTACGGGTTGACCCAAAAGGTGCCGTTTTGGAGCCGTGGGGTGCAGGGGAGAAAATCGAAAAATGAACAAAATGCTGCTTTGGGTAAAACAACACCTGGATCAGCCCAGAGCCTTCCTGGATCATCATTTCAAAGGTAGGAAAGTCGTTTTTGACCGAAACTCCCCTTTAATGATTTCCTTTATCCTCATCTAATCATGCGATAATGCACGCAACTGTTTTTGCCATGTTTTAAGGCCGTGTAGGCTTTTCAGAAGTTAATTTAATGTTGTCCATTCAATGATTTCCTTTATCGTCATCATGCACTATTGCACACAACTGTTTTCGCCAGGTTTAAGGTCTTATTTTAGTTGTTTCTCATAAGCTCGCGACCCTCCTTGCCTATCGGCCCCTACCTTTGCGCACAGGTTCACCGGGAAATACGCGGTCGCAGTCCTCAGTGTAGGCTATTCCTACGGACCAACGAGAGAGACAGCCGCTGACGGCCGCGTCCACGTCCATTGACGCTACCGTGGACCCGTCTATTGACGCGTCAGTGCATAAATAGCGGTCTGGACGCGGCTTTGCGTCCTCTGGACGCGGCTCTGCATCCTCGGACGCGAAACTGCGGCTCTGGTAGACTTATCGCGTTTACAGACGCGAATAGCGGTCTGGTTCGCGGCTGTCCTCCTCTCAGACACGGCTCTGTGAGAGACACCGCGGTTCACAGACGCGATTAACGGTCTGCTTGCGGTTCTTGGAGACACACCGCGGCTCCACGCACAGTTCTCCTCAAAGCCCCGTTCACACCTTGATTCTATTTGTTTAGATTAGATACAATTCTTTATTCAACTACTTTGTATCAGAAAAAAAAAACCTTACCAAAATCCTACAGTGGGAGGCGATGTCACATACTAATAGTGCATAACTCCCTTTCTTTGCCTGGGGCTCGGTGGCACAGCGGTAGAGACCTCGCCTCGTTGTCCAGAGATTGTTGGTTCGAATCCCACTGAAGTCACTCTTTTCACCACCTACGACGGCCGTCTATGGCTAAACGTAGCTGACTTCTAACGGTGTAATAGTCGTCTAGTTTTTATTTCTAAAACAGGAAGTGCCCCTCACCAAACAGGAAGTGACCCTTTATCTCGTGAACCGTTTGTCGTACAGACGCGTGGGTGGCGTCAAATGACTTGATTAAGAGTCCTTGACCTTAATTGGGGCCTATTTTGCCAAACAGGAAGTGCCCCTCACCAAACAGGAAGTGACCCTTTATCTCGTGAACCGTCTGTCGTACAGACGCGTGGGTGGCGTCAAATGACTTGATTAAGAGTCCTTGACCTTAAATGGGGCCTATTTCGCCAAACAGGAAGTGCCCCTCACCAAACAGGAAGTGACCCTATATCTCGTGAACCGTCTGTCGTACAGACGCGTGGGTGGCGCCATATGACATGGTTAAGAGTCCTTAACCTTAATTGGGGCCTATTTGGCCAAACAGGAAGTGCCCCTCACCAAACAGGAAGTGACCCTATATCTCGTGAACCGTCTGTCGTACAGACGCGTGGGTGGCCCCATATGACTTGATTAAGAGTCCTTAACCTTAATTGGGGCCTATTTCGCCAAACAGGAATTGCCCCTCACCAAACAGGAAGTGACGTTATATCTCATGAACCGTTTGTTGTACAGACATGTGGGTGGTGTCATATGAAAAACGATAATGTTAAAACGTATGCAAAAAATGCTAATGTTAAAAAATGTAACGCTAATGCTAACACCAACCACTACACAAGGTTGCACAGACTTAGCGAGCTGCAGGCACACTTAAAATTTCTTAGAAATTTTCTTTTCTAGTTCTATCTTAAATCCTTAGTTAAGAATATAAATGTTTGTAAAATATCTGTACGGGAGCACAGTTGCATGCTGGGTAACTATGGGAATACCGTCGTGTGAGTCAGGATTGGTGCTCTTTAACAAAAGGATCACCTTATCTCTGGCACCCCAGTTGATGTTGTAAAATCACATTTCATTTAACTCTGAGAGTGTACAAATGGCTAACAGGTCCATTTGGTTCCATGTGTACACTCTCAGAGTTACATACACGTAAGGGTCCATTTGGTTCCTAGGCTGGGGACCCCCTGGAACTCCCACAAGGACCCCTGGGGGTCCCCGGACCCTACTTTGAGAACCAACGATCTTACAAGACCCTCCGCATAACAAAGAGGTACATAATCATCATAAAAACTATAGGTAGCCATTTTTGTGAAGCGTTCATCATTTTTGATCCATTTAGGTGGAACAAATGGAAAAATTGAGAAAAAATTAAGCTTTTTCCACAATGAAGCTCTCCCCACACACAGGAGAACATTTTAATTGTGCGCTGGGTCGAATAAGGAAAATAACAGGAGGAAGGCCCTACAGTTGGACGGTGAAAAAGAAATCATGAAAATGAAGCTTTTCCCACAACGGAGGAAGGCCCTTTAGTTGTATGGTGGAAAAAAGTCTTAAAAATTAAGGTTTTTCCACCAATGAGGAAGACCCTTTAGTTGTAGGGTGGAAAACAATCTTAAAAATTAAGCTTTTTCCACAAAGGAGGAAGGCCCTTTAGTTGTATGTACGGTATATACAACAATGTTACGATTGGCCCCCCGGCCCTGGCGCGCCCCCCCGGGGGCCGCGCGCGCCTCGCCTTTTCCGGGCCCCGGAGGCCCTTCCCCCGGGGTCCGGAAAACGCCGGCCGCGTCCGCCGGCGCCTCCCCGTCCGCCCGGCAGAGGGCCCTTTGCCCGGAATTTGGAACGCGCCGCGTCGCGGTCCAATTCTCCCCGTGGCGTTCCATTTCCGCCCGAGCCCGCGCCCGGGTGGGCCGGACCAAGGAGCCGGGATTTGGTCCCCACAGGGAAGCACTATGTAGTGGTAACAGTGGCATCGTCGATTTCTGAAATGTGTACCATTTCTGCCTCTTTTTTCCTCCCTTTTTTTAGGGAACACAACCATTCCCGCACATATTCTAAAGAGCACCCTGCATTGGCCGGGAATCGAACCCTGGCTTCCCGCGTGGCAGGCGAGAATTCTACCACTGAACCACCAATGCAACTGCTGGCAGGAAGTGACATCTTTGGTGGTTTTAATCCATTGGCCGATTTTAAGTATATATTTTTGATATCAAGCCTCCTCCTCTGTCTGGTCACAGAGCTAAGCAGCAGACCTTATCACCCATAAAACATATCTACCATATCTCAAATGATCTCATCACAACCTGGGGTTGTCACCTAAGCCTTGCCAAATGGGGGATGTAAACGTTGGCATGTTTAATCCACTCAACGATTTTATACAATTTTTTAATGTGACGTTTCCTCCTCCTCCTGCTGCAGGCTGCTGGCTCCAAACAGCTAAGCCAGTGGCAGACACATCACGCTGATTTTTATAAATAAAACCTGCACCTGGTGCTCCCCTGATGACTGGCGAGTTGGAGTGTAGCCCTCTGCAGATGGAAAATGGCCAAAATGTATTTTTTAAACACTCACAGACGACATAGGACGACTGTATTCCTTCCACACGCTGCTGTTCTGCTGCACTGGGAAATGTAAACAAAAATGGCGGCCGTAGTCTTTCTCTGCCTGGCTCTGCTGGGCCAGTTTGAGTGACAGCCAGAGCGGCCAATGAGAGGGCGTTTGGAATGGTAACACTGACCAACCACCATGGCTTTGGAATGAGACTCTCAACAGAGACCAATAGCCTGCCTGAGGACCGAAAGACCCTGCCCGTTCTTTGAGGTTTGGCCCCCCGGCCCTGGGGGCCGCGCGCGCCTCGCCTTTTCCGGGCCCCGGAGGCCCTTCCCCCGGGGTCCGGAAAACGCCGGCCGCGTCCGCCGGCGCCTCCCCGTCCGCCCGGCAGAGGGCCCTTTGCCCGGAATTTGGAACGCGCCGCGTCGCGGTCCAATTCTCCCCGTGGCGTTCCATTTCCGCCCGAGCCCGCCTCCGCGCCCGGGTGGGCCGGACGGCCTGGACTCAAGCGCCCAGCATGCAACTGTGCACACACAGGAGAAACATTGTAATTGTACGCAGCTATCTGTCTTGACACCTTGGACGACTTGCCACTGTATACGCCCTGCTCATGAATGCGGGTGGGGGAGGGACCCCATTCTGAGGCCTTAAAAGTGAAGACAAACTGTGTCTGAGCGATCAGAAGAACACAGAGGTTCCGATACACAGTAAGTGTCTAGACATTGTGAGACTAAAGGTCGGCGGTTCCGATCCCAGCTCCTTCTGTCTACATGTCGAAGTGTAGCAGATAAAGTGTCTATTAATAATGTTATAAATGTCTATCTTCCTCCAGCTTTTCCTGTGAGGACAAGAGCCTGCTTCGTATTGTTGAGGAGAATAAATGCAGGTCAGTGTCATCTTAAGTTATAATATGCATACACACAGACTGACTCCTTTGCTCCTGAATAAGCCAAAATGTTTTCATTTAAGTCATTGATTCTGGACTTCCTTTGCTCAAAATAAAAAGCATTACCTTCATGTGAGACTCTAAACACAGTATTTGAGTTTCACAGGCCAAATAATTGTTACTTTTTGGCTTTTTTAAATGATAAAACATGGGCATTAAATGAAATGGTGTGAAGTTGCACTATAGACACTGCACTGTAGTCTTTCTTGGTCACATGGGCAGCAAATGCCCCTCTCTGTGGGGCATACTTTCTCAAGTATCTATTTTTAATGAGCCTAAAACCATAACAATTATCTGCTGTATTTATTGATTAAAAACACATGGGGCTTATGAGTATATGAATTCATATTGAACTCGGAAAACATTGGAAAAAGTATATGTTTTTATAGATTTTGGCTTCATGTTATCTTATTCTCATCTCTCTATGCAGCTTCTTCCATCTATCTGCCTCCTGCCACACTGCTTCACCCTGACCCAGCTCCTTCCAGCTCTACAGTGCCTTCTCCATCTCCTCACCCTGACCCTTCAGTATCGCCTGATTATGGATCCCACTGGGAAAGATGGATGGAAATGGCATAGAGCGCTCGTTTTCAGTTATTGTCCACGACATTGCAAGCGGCGCGAAGGCCAGCGGACCATGGTCCTGCTCTTCGCGGCCGAGCGCCGCAGGCACGAGTGCCCACGAAGAGCGGGCCAGGGCCGGCCGCTTGAGTTACGAAGCCGTGGTGAATGCAATCGTTATATTTATGCGCACGATAAACGCAATGATAATTGGGTTTTGGTGCACCTTGCGCGGTCCAAGTGACTACAACGGAGCGCTCCCTACGTCCGGTTCAGCCAATCACAAGCTTCAAAAATGAGTCCGGGGCGTGTTTATCCATATTTCCCAGTGGGATTCATAATCACGCCACACTGACAGAACGTTGGTGAGCGTGACGCGATTGGCTGTTAGGGATTTGTAGTTTTGTCGTGGACGTAGACGGAACGAAATGAATCGGGGAGAAAACTACATTTCGGCGCAAGCGAAGTAATGGTCCGTGTGGAAACGTAGCCCCACGGTGGCTTATGTAATGCAACAAGCACCGAAGACTAAACAAAAATGTCACGCAATGTCTACCTTGTTGTTAATGAATTATGAGTGAATTATGGAGCATAATTTTTTGACTTGACTTCTTTCTCACGAACCAACAAGGAAAAAGGTCATTGCCTTCCTTGGCTTCCACAAGCGTCTAGCAGATTACCAAGCGTGTCTAGGAAGGGAGCGCTCATGTTATGGTTAGATGTCACAGTTATTGTCCACGACATTCAGTTATTGTCCACGACATTCAGTTATTGTCCACGACATTGCAAGCGGCGCGAAGGCCAGCGGTCCTTGGTCCTGCTCTTCGCGCCCGAGCGCCGCAGGCGCGAGTGCCCGCGAAGTTACGAAGCCGTGGTGAATGCAATCGTTATATTTATGCCCAGGCCGTAAGGCCTGGGCAAGCGCACGATAAACGCAATGATAATGTGCTCTTATTAAAGAGCACAATGCCGGCCAACATTTATACAATACCGGCCAAGATTCACAATGCGTTGTGACTTTATTAAGCACTTTATTTGTGAAATTTGAATGTTTGTGTAGTTTGTAGACGCTGTTCAATTCGCGTCCTCCAGCCGAGGTGAATCCTCATCCATGACGGTCGGTCGTACGTCATGGTATCACTGATATCAGCGACCGTCACGTTTCAGGGCTAGGCTTCCACTTACCATAAGAGCGACCCTCCCTCAACACAGCCGGTGCAGAACAGCATTTTTAAAGCCGAAAACATCCGCGCTGAAACATGATCTCCGCTATTCCATCAAGTTAAGGTTGTTGTTATCACTGTGACGAGGTTGATTGTTTGATCATCAGCCATGTGTGAGTGTAGAAGTGTCAGATGGGTTCTGATTCTGAATCTTTCATGTGCCGCCCATCAGTCTCTCTCCACTGGCAGAGCTGGGTTACAGTCACAGTGACAGGAGGACCGAGCAGCATCTCTCACCAGTGGCGGTCTGTGCATTTTATAGCTAGGCCTTCACTAGAAATCAATCCTCCCAAGTTCAATGTTTAGAATTCTGCACAAATTCACGTTATTATACAGTGTCATTTGAGTTCGACATAACCAGACAACAACAACAACAACACAGAGTGGAATAACCTGATTCAACACAACGCTTAATACTTTTAAGAGTTACAATTAAAATACAGTACAGTAAATACTGTAAATCCAACACAATCTGCATCATCTGCCAATATTGCGTAGTTGCATGACAGTGCTGCCTGATGCGCAAACATAGCCCAAATTAAAACAATAACACACTGAAGTCACAGCCAGTCATATCTTCTTGTACAACAACACAAAAGCACCCAACAGATTATGTGGAAGATGCTCGACTGACTGAGTTACACACTGCAGCGCATGCACGCACACACACACACACACACACACACACACACACACACACACACACACACACACACACACACACACACACACACACACACGGCTGTGCTGCACGGAGCTATACTTTACCTCGCCACCTCGTCTAAACTACTACTCCTCCCTCTTCAAAACCTCTGGAATAAAACGGGACACAATTTTACTCTTTAGGTTGACCACATATTCAGTCTACTACACCAAATCTATTTTTGCCAATCTATGCAGTGCTGGCATATAGGATATAGAAGTCGGAGTTCAAGTGGTTTGTAATCAGAGTCAGAATATTCCCCGCAAATTACACAAGCACTGACTGAGGTGGAGATCTGTCGTTTCTGGAGGCTCCAAGTTACACAAGCATGAGATGAGATCGGAGATCTGTTTTTCTCTCCATCTACTCTACTCCCTGTGTTACAAAAAACATGTTTGCACATGCAGTGTTCAATCCTGGTAGAGACACTAATATTAAATTAAACGTGCCACAATATAAAACCAACAGCCAGGCCCATTAGTCGTCAATAGATTTGAAACGTGAATATGGATTTGCCTGTGCTATATAGGCTAAATCCATTCCCATTGCCTAATACACTTATAATGGCATCCTCCTCCTGTGTCCTTCCCGTGTTCCATGAACATCATTGCTGAATTATATGGCCTTTGTTTTTTAATATTGTGATAAGTGTAATTGATCATGTTCATGAAAATTTGAAAGTGTGTCTCTTACCAGGTGATTAAATCAGTCAGATAACCATGGCATTGATCCAACCAGTCCTATAAGGACAATAATTAATCCCGATGCTACTGCAGATTTTTTTGTCCATTTGCAGTAAGGAATCAATGTAATTAAGTGGTTTATAATCAGACTCAGATTATCCCCCGTGCATGCGTCAAAGTTGCAAAATAAGCACCCGTCGTCCCCCTCTTCCCTCTATGCTACAAAACCTGTTTACATTATGTAGAGACACAATTACAATATATGATCAATTAAACTTAGCCTACTATAATATAAAAAAAAACAAGTCGTCAATGATGTTTATAGAACACGTCGTAGTGAGTTCAAGTAGGATAGAGACCTGATCTTTGCATATATGGCAGGATCGACACCAGTTTAAATGTATTTTCTGCAGGTTTGAAACTAGGATAGGATTGTGTTGTGTTGCGTCGTGTCAGTGTGTAAATCCTAGCATGATAACAAGCTGTTAATGGCTGTAGACAACTGGAATTCATTTAATGTGCTCTAGAACCATCATTGATTAATTAATGCTTTTCGTTTTTTGATACGATAAGTTTAATTTATCATATAGAAAATGTAACAGTGTAACCCATGGTCTTTGATGATGCGACCAGTCCTTAATAATATCAGACAATATTTAATCCCAATGCTGTTTAATTTTAAATGCATCATTGTTTGTCCATTGGCAACCAAGGAATCAATGTAAGACATTGCAATTAACTAAAACATCGCTATACTATTAAAAAATCGGATTTGAAAAACACGGAAAACCCCATTCTACTAATGGGGGTTGGTGTAATATTTTCCCCCACGCTTGACTCCGCCCCCGGCTATGACGCGCTGATGACAGAACGCCGTGTTGGTGTATGAGGGGGTTGCTATGAGAGGTTGGCTTCTGATTGGACAATTCTTTGCAGGGATGGGATCTATAGACTGTCAAAATAAAAGCCTGGCTTTCTGAGGCAAGCAAAGGAACATCACCAGGGCCAGCTAGAATACTCTGCTACCTGAAAGAATACGCCCAGCATGGCAAACTCGAGATCTGATTGGTTAAAGAACCTGACAATCTAAATATCAGCCCCATTAACTTGTACAGAGGCTGGATTCAATGACATTTCTGAAGGCTCAAGGTGGAGAATTCTACCTGGAGACAACACAACAAAAAAACCTGATTGGTTAAAAAAAACAAGCTGTGTCTTTAGACCTGCAGGGAGTGGAAGCAGCACAGACTAGGCTCACTGAGTGAGTGAGAGACAATGATGGCAGCAAAACAAATACAATATGATTGTAGAAAAAAAAATATATATATTATGAAATATAAATTTCTTTTTCAGGCAAGTGCAGGGCCTGCAGAGAAGGCCTTGCTGGCCCTGACCGACCACCACTGTCTCTCACGTTCCATTGGCTAGAGTCCAATCAATGTCATACAACATTTATTACACGTTTTTACACGTTACACATTGTTTTTATCGCTCTGATCTTTGGACACTGCACTATTAAGTTGTGTTAGTATTCTTTTTTTTCTCTTTTTTTTTTCTGCTTGTGTTTGACATGATGTTGAGATACTTGTTGCACTAACTAGCATTGACTGTTATGGTCACATTTGGGCTCTGTATTAGATAGTTGTGCTTTAGGTTGTGCTTTAGGACACTTTATGTATATATATTTATATATATTATTTATATATTATTTGTTCCCTTTGATGGCAAATATTGCGGCATATGGTCAAATATTGCGGCATGGTCATGCTGGACCTCCAGAAGGCATTTGACACCGTTGATCATTCTATTCTGATTGATAAACTCAAAGCTATTGGTCTTGAAAGTTATAGGATGGACTCAAAGGACTCAAAGCTATAGGATGTATCCTTGAAGCTAATCTTTCCAGCGAAAAGATGACTTCTAAAGTAATAAATAAAATCAACCAACGAATTCGATTCCTACAGAGGATCGCCCCAATGGTCAATTTCAACACACTGAAGACCATAGCTGGTGCAATAATCCAGCCCCTCTTTGACTACGGAGTCCACGTATGGTATTGTGATGCCCCACAAGCCCTAAAAACTAAACTCCAAACAGCCCAAAATAAACTAATTAGGGTCCTGCTTAACCTTCCCTATCAGACTCACCTCACCGCTACTCACCAGTTAAGAGTGGGGTGGCTCAGAGTAGATGACAGAGTACAGCAACTTGCAATGGGCCTGGTGTACAAGATACACTACACCACTATGATACCCAAGTACCTGTCAAAATACTTTATAAACATTAAGGATGTCCATAATTACAACACCAGAGGCAGCGCCACAGATCACTTTCAACCCAGAGTCAAAACCAACAAAGGGTCAAACTCTTTTTTCTGCTATACCACCAAAATGTGGAAAGCCTTACCGAAGGCCATAAAGGAGTGTGGATCACTAGCATCCTTTAAAATTGCCCTGAAAAACCACTTATAGGCAGCAGCCGTTCGCAACTGGTAAAAAAAACTAACCTAGCCCAACCCTACCCTCCCCTGCCCCTTCTTTGTATATACTTACTGTTTGTTTAGACTTACTGTTTTCCTTTTTTTGTTCTCTCATTTTATTTTTCTTTACATATCTACTGCATAGTACTGTGTTCTATTCGTCTGTCATTCAATGTTATATGAGATACTTTAATGGTTTCCTGTGGAAATAAGCGTAGTCTTTTCATGGATCTCCTTTTAGTAGACCTTGTACCAGTGAAACTGTACCTTTTCCTATGCAAACTTCTAATAAAGTCTTCAATCAATCAATCAATCAATCAATTGACAGCACAGCAGTGAGATGGATGCACTCTTACTTGGTGGGGAGGGAACAGATGGTGGAAGTCAACGGAACCCTGTCCCCCCCCTCCCAGTAAACTGTGGAGTACCTCAAGGGAGTATACTAGGACCACTGTTGTTCTTAATATACGTAAACGACATGTCATCTGCTTGTGACTGCAATCTGTTTCTGTTTGCGGATGACTCAGCTCTCCTAGTCTCAGGCAGAGACATATTGCAGGTTGAAAAGGCACTTAACTGTGAACTAAACATGATCTGCACCTGGCTCAATGACAACAGACTCTCAACTCACTAAGGAAAAACTGAATGTATCCTCTTTGGATCTAGTCAGAAACTTAGCCAAGTTGAGAACTTCACAATTAAAGTAGGTGACACTGTGATAGAAAGAAAAAAACACATCTGCTACCTGGGTTGCATCCTGGAGCTAACCTATCCAGTGAAAAAATGACTACCAAGGCAATCAATAAAGTCAACCAACGAATTTGTTTCTTGCAAAGGGTTGCCCCGCTGAGCAATATTAAATCTCGAAAGACACTAGGAGGTGCTCTTATTGGGCCCCTCATTGATTACGGAGTCCTTGTCTGGTATCAAGGCGATGCCCCAGCTGCCCCAAACAGCCCAGAACAAACTAATTAGGGTCGTGCTTGGTCTTCCTCCTCGGGCCCACCGTACCAATCATCACCACGAAAGCGTGGGGTGGCTCAAAGTAGCTGACAGAGTACAGCATCTTGCAATGGGCCTGGTGTACAAGATACACTACACCTCCAAGATACCCATGTACCTGACAAACTACTTCTTAAAGGTCAAGGATGTTCATGATCACAACACCAGAGGCAGCTCCACTAATCATCATCAACGTAGATTTAACACTAAACAAGGCTCTAACTCGTTCTCCTGCTACACCATCAACATGTGGAACGCCCTCCCACAAGCCTTAAAGGAGAGCAAATCCCTAGCCTCCTTCAAAATCGGTATGAAAAGTCACCTTCAGGCGGCTGCTACCCGTGACTTGTAAATAGACTAAGCCCCCATGCTCCCCCCACCCTTTTTTCTCTGCCTTTGTCATGTTATGTCATGTTATGCTTTTTCTGCTTTTGAAATTGATATTATCCTAGATAAAGTACTAGGTTCTATCCTTCTGTCTTTCAATGTTATATGAGATACTTAAAGTGTGGTTCCTGTGGAAATAAGCCTCGGCTTTCTAGGATCTCCCTTTAGTTGACCTTGTACCAGTTATTTGTACTGTTATTTGTACTGTCTATTGCAATCTTCTAATAAATTCTTCAATCAATCACATTTCTTGATGTTCCTTCCTCTTACTGTACTTAGTGTACTCTGTATACTCCTGTACTCTGTTCTTGTTTTTTCTTTTTCTCTTTTTCATACTTCTCAACTTTGTAAATAACCTTATACTGCTGTGCTGCCTCTGGGCAACTGATTTTCCCCCTTGGGATAATAAAGGTATCTATCTATCTATCTATCTATCTATCTATCTATCTATCTATCTACACATGCAGGAAACATCAGTCAGTTATACCTCACTGTTTTGGGACCCACTTGTGGAGTCATGACTTCCTACAATTAAATACAGCCTATGTTTTATATGTATTTCTAAAGCCTTAAAAAAAATTATATATATATATATATATATATATATATATATATATATATATGTGTGTGTGTGTGTGTGTGTGTGTGTGTGTGTGTGTGTGTGTGTGTGTGTGTGTGTGTGTGTGTGTGTGTGTGTGTGTTAGGACCCCCATGAGAGAAGAGAACTTGTGTTTCCTCTTCGTCACAGAAAATGACTGTGAGAAGATCATCTACTTGATCCCTTAAACATCCACAAGGTTAACTAGGCAGACATCAAAAAGGCCCACGTTTTTTATTTTTTATTTTTTTATGTAGAATATTTGGTTTAAAAACAAAACAAGAAAACACTTGAATTATCTCAGTTCATGAAGAAAGAAACATTAGCTCAAGGTACAATCTAAACTCCATTTCCATTAAACAGAGTTTGTTTTTTGTGTGATTTGGAGGAAAATAATGAATTAATTATATGATGAATTAAGACATAGATTATTTGGTAAAATGACATCTATTTGTCTTGACTTTTTTTGGTTGGACGATTATAAAAGACTTGAATTATGTTTTAGTAAAGGTATTTTCTTTTTGGCAGATTTGAAGCAACGTTTGAAAAACAGTCTATTTGTCTGTTTGTTTGTATTTTATTTTTTAAATGTATACCTGTATAGTGGATGGTACCGATGAAATGATTTATGATGATGTGTCCTGTAAGTCCATGTGGGCTGGGCACCTTTTTGGTGCACAACACGAAAATATCTATCTATCTATCTATCTATCTATCTATCTATCTATCTATCTATCTATCTATCTATCTATCCTCCCACAGAAGGTTGCAGATGATCCGATCATCAGGAGGACATGTATGTATGTATGTATGTATGTATGTATGTATGTATGTATGTACCTGTATGTATGTCGGTGTTTAAGCCTTTAGGCCAATCAGGGACCAGGATTTCTGGCAACGTCATCATTAACAGCCAATGAGGGACCAGCATTCCTGGTGATGCCAGTGGTGATGTCACTGGCATCACCACTGGCGATTCACCAGTGGTGATGGTGCTCAAGTAGGCCATGTATGGCCAACTTGTGCATGAGATGCAAGTTGGCACTTCGACAGAGTGCAGTTCTAGTCATTTTCTGTATTTCCAGAGCCTCCATGCAGGTCCTGTAACTCCATTGTGATGACTGGGTATGTTGTGTTATTTTGCTGTAGGTTTGTCAGTTTTACTACATTTTGCCCGTCTATTATCTTCTGTATACTTCCAGGAATCTGTGCCCAAATATGGACGACTGATGTCACTGATAGTACTGACGTCATAGTACTGACGTCATAGTAATCACAAAACAAACCCTATAACAAAAGCGTTAGTTTGAGTAACAAATAGCTAATCTGCATAATGACACCATCGCTCAGTGACATCACAGTATCATCACAGCCACATAAATGTCCTTTAAAATGATTGTGCAGTAAAACATAGACGGGTCATTTACCTTTAATCCACTGCTTCCGATCCAATTCATCTGTAATTTAGTTGTCGGCTCGATGTTACACTGGACCCTGCACCTGAATGGAGGAGCACACAGATCCCGCCGTACTGCTGTGGTGGTGGAGAACAAGGTGTACTGCTTTGAAATTGAAACGGTCAACCAGCACGGTCAGATCGAGGTGCACATCTTCAACACAGTGACTTTGCGCTGGGTGAAGGTGCCACCAGTCTCGACTGGACAAGGAGAAGCTCCCCTTGAGGTTCCCTCCATGCAACCTGGCCACACAGCTGTGCTTATAGAAGACATCGCGGTAACCCTTCCTTTTACGGTACAGTAATTACCAGTAATACCCAGTATTTACTGGGTAATAACTTGGTAATTACATGGTAACTACCATGGCAACTACCTCGTAATTACTAGGTAATTACCAGCTATGTACCTGAAAACTACCAGGTAATTACCAGGTAATATTAAGTATTTACCTGGTAATTACATAGTAAGTACCTGGTAATACCTAGTAATTACTCGGTATATTACCTGGTAGTTACCAGGTATTTTCCTGGATATTACTAGGTAATTACCTGGTAACTACCTGGAAATACCCAGTATTTACTGGGTAATAACTTGGTAATTACATGGTAACTACCATGGCAACTACCTCGTAATTACTAGGTAATTACCAGCTATGTACCTGAAAACTACCAGGTAATTACCAGGTAATATTAAGTATTTACCTGGTAATTACATAGTAAGTACCTGGTAATACCTAGTAATTACTCGGTATATTACCTGGTAGTTACCAGGTATTTTCCTGGATA
Organism: Nannobrachium achirus; assembly: GCF_963921795.1. Classification (NCBI taxonomy): domain Eukaryota; kingdom Metazoa; phylum Chordata; class Actinopteri; order Myctophiformes; family Myctophidae; genus Nannobrachium; species Nannobrachium achirus. The sequence continues at coordinate 184,407 of NW_027664666.1, forward strand.
TTACAAGGTAATTACCAGGTAATTATGAGTATTTTGATATGCAATTACTATATAATTACATGGTAACTACCAGGTAATATGACTAGTGTATTACTAGGTATTTTCCTAGAAACTACTAGGTAATTATACACATTTATTATTGTAATTACCATATAATTACCATGTTATTTACCAGGTAATTACTAGGTAATAACCAATAATAATCTGGGCAAGTACCATGGTAGTTACCTGGTATTTACTAGATATTTCAATCAGAACTACCAGGTATTTACCCAGTAATTATAGATTATACAATCAATCGATTTGTTCATTGACCGAGAGGCGGCTAATGACTCATATACTTGACCATATATTAATCTGATAAGTACCATGTTTTACCTGGAAATTGATAGGTACTTACCTGGTAATTACTCGGTTTTCACCCAGTAACTACAAAAATAACTACCTGGAAAGTACACAGTTATTAAGGTGGGATTGTACCGCAAAAGGAAGTGACGTCTGTTTCTATGTTATTACCTGGCAATTACTCATTTGTTACCTAGTAACTACAAAAATAACTACCTGGAAAGTACACAGTTATTAAGGTGGGATTGTACCGCAAAAGGAAGTGACGTCTGTTTCTATGTTATTACCTGGTAATTACTCATTTGTTACCTAGTAACTACAAAAAGAACTACCTGGAAAGTACATAGTTATTAAAGTGGGATTGTACCGCAAAAGGAAGTTAAGTCTGTTACCATGTTATTACCTGGTAATTACCTGGTATTTAGCCCATAACTAGACAAATATCACATTACCCAAGACGGTAGGACCGAAAATGCCCCAAAACTGGGAAGTAATTAATTTGCGTTCAGTGCATGCCAAGTCCTGGCAGTCCTTTACATCTGTGAGTCTGCTTCTCCCTTGAACAGCACACTGTATGTCAGTGGCTGTCACGCGATAAGAATTCCCATCAAAAACCACCATCACCAGCCATCACAAATGACATTAAGATGAATGCATATTATTATTACACCTCCTCACTCAAAACACATCGCTGGAACAGATGCAAAAACAGGTGGGCTAAGATAAATGCTTTAATCCAATATGGATTACAAAAACAGTGCAAACAGTCAGGCTTTTTTATCACAACAGATTTTTTTTTCAAAAAAACAAAAACAATTACCAGGTAATTATGAGTGCAAACAGTCAAGCCTTTTTTTTTTATCACAACAGAAAAGAAAAAATATATATATACCAGGTAATTAATAACAATGATAAATAATACCTGGAATAGTGCAATAGAATTGCTACATATAAAACCTGAGTATTAAACTTCGTAAACAAATGTAGAGAGAACAGTACTAAAATTAAGGAGAAGTCTTGTTTCTCTGTGGCCGGACCCTCTAGTTCAAAACTAGACTGTTCCTCCCAAAACCAACATGTTAGGCTCTAACTACCATCTAAACAGTGGTTCCCTGTGACCAAAAACAACAACAACAAAAAGACATTATACTTTAGCCCGGGACACAAAATCAGGAGTTTGGCAGTGGGAAATTACCTGGAGGAATGACCATCGACTCAGTCGACTTCATTACACAAGTCGACTCCCAACAGTTGAAAAAAAGAAATACTTTCTATTGTGAAAATAGCAGATCTACATGCTCATGCTACATGCGAGGCATTGTGAGCATGTAGATCGGCTATTTTCACAATTTCTGCCTCTATATATTTGACAATTTGGACAATGTTTAATTAGTAATTTTAGAGGTATTAAAAAGTCCTTAAATTGGCACTTTAGAAATGTGCAGATACCCTCTATATCAGGGGTCTTCAACGTTTTCAGGCCAAGGACCCCTTAGTTGAGAGAGAGATGAATCAGGGACCCCCATAAGCTTTTCTTAGATTCCATATTATTTCACTGTTTGACAGCAAGATCATCAGTGTATTTTGGATTCATGTCAATTTGTGTTTTCAGATATTTAACCACTTGAACCGTCAATACTTAATAAACTTGACCTTTCACTCTGTTTGGTCTGTCTTGGTCTGCTCTTTTTCCCCTCTACACCAAACCTCTTGCTGCGAGGCGTTGTGAGCTTGTAGATCGGCTATTTTTGCCCTAATTTCTCCGAATATGGACGCTAGGGTTCAAGTGGTTAAGGAGAGAAAAAAAGCTTCTATCACACAAAGATTTGGAGGACCCCCTGTAGTAACTCTGAGGACCATCTTGGGGTCCCGGACCCCCTGTTGAAGACTATATACACTTAAACTTTATGTTGGTTTGTATACAGTTGAATGAGAAAACAATGTTTCACATTAAGTTAATCATCCGGGGACCCCCCCCCCCCCCCCCCCCCCCCAGGCCCCCTCATTTCGGCTTACACTTTGTAACACGCTCGGATATCTTTAAATAAGCGGCCCAAGATGCCCTCCCTGTGTTCCTTCCCCAGCCACTGGTTCCATTCGATGAACTTCAAGTTCATCTTCAAAGCGCGTTCAGTTAGGTTCCCCCTGTACCGGTATATATTCTCCTTGCAGCTCCTCCATGCACGCTCAATGTGTTGAGTATGAGCTCCATTTCCAGGGTGAACAAAGTACCTCTTGTGATTCACCTGGTAGTGAATGTACCCATCGTGGGCCAACCTGTCATATGCCCGCCAACAATCGCTGATGATCTGACTTCCAGGTCTAACATATTTAAGAATTATTGGGTGCAAGATCCTCCTGGATCTATTTTCAACTAGTTTCAACACCGGGCGTCTACGGGACCCCTTCACCTCCATCATCCCAAAGACCCAGGACCGCCGGTGCCAGGTGTTGCCACGTCGTCCACGTCCATACTGAAAATAAACAAAATTTCATGCTTAATGGCGACAGTCCACTTTAAAATGCATAATTTCTGAATGTTCTAGTTAGTTTAAAATACATAAATAACATATATTTATTTAGGGACTTTTCAACAATTTCAAGGGACTTCTATTCAAATTAACTGCCCCCACATGGCATGGTTTGAGACATGGATCAAGAGGTGGTATATGAATGTATTCGTGGGTAATGTCAAAGAAAGCCAATAATGCCCCTGATTTCTATATCTCACACACCCAGCACCTGCAAGAGTTTTGTCTAAAGACAATGAAGAACAGACTCACTGTTCTTCACATGACATTTTTGCAGCTAAATTACACCTATTGTCTCTGTTTTAGCAGCAAATAAAACCTTACCTTTCTTTTGTGCCGGAACTTGCTCTCATCTATTGCGACGAACGCTCTTCTCCCTCCGATCCTCATCTTTCGCTTTATCTCCATTCGCCTGACTCCTTTACAGCAAATTTCACGCAGTAGTGTTGTCACCCTGGTGAGAGATTTGGGGCTTCCACACACTCCATCTTCGATCATGTCGACGTGTCTTTTCCTCAATCCCTGTGCCAAGCTGAGCCAAAAAAAGGAGGACAACTGCTATCAACATATTAGCTACTGGGATAGGATAGTTTTGTAGATAGGGAGGGGTCATTATATAATTAGGTTGGTGCTACAATATCCATTGTGCATATTGGTATATTGGTGAACGTGCGTGATTTCTTGAATTTCTTTAGAATGTGTACTCTTTGTCAATGGTTCAAAACATTGGGTCAGGACCCATTTGTGGGTCTCAAAAAAAATAATAAAAAAAGGTATATAGCCTATAGACTATATATACTGTATAAGTGTATATATGGGTCCCCTAATTATTAATATTTCAAAACCTTTTCAAAAACATTCCTCAAAAAAGCATACATTTTCATGATTTAAAAAAGCACTGATTTCTCATAAATGTCCTTAATACATAAAAAAAATAATAATAATAAGATTCCATAAATGAGATAACCAATAAAGTAAAAATAGACATAAAAATCTACAAGCTCACAATGCGGTGCGAACGCATTCAGAGCTTGTAGATCTGTTGTTCAATAGTTTGCGATCTGGGCAAACACATAATTTGGCTTTTGGGTTTTGAGATACAAGGTTTGGGGACCACTGGACTGCTCTATGTAATAATATGTCAGTATGCATTTGGCTATTCATGTTAAGAGACACTGTTTACATGTGGTATTTGCATGTACTGTATTAGGTCTGCCTGATTGGAATTGTTAACGCTAAAATGAAATGCACAAAATAATGTATTATTGTGTAACAAAAAACAATTACACAGCTTATGAGAGCATGAGAGGCCATTTGAATTGAAGTGAGGGAGAGAGAAAACATCCAACCTGTGCATAATCTGCATCCATGATTGTAAAGGGATGTGTGACCTATAGAAAATGGATCCGTCTCTGATGGACCTTGTTACAGCCCTGCCCCTGTGTGTTGACCTTCTGCAGCTCCTGTAACATAACATACCACACCTGTAATTATAATTTGAAGTAGTGACATAGATTCTCAAGAGTAAACCTATATCAGATTGAAAACATGGTCATGTCCCTTGTTAGGAGGAAAAGAAAAAGCTACTTAGCATTTGACTTCAATGTAAAATAACAAAACATACCTTTCCAATGTATAGTTAGTTAGCTGTGACTGTGGCTAAAAGCAGCAGTACTAAAACATGACTGTCAAATCATGACAGACAGTCATGGGTCCATTGTAACATCTGTGGTGAGAGCAAGCACATGTATTCTAATGTCTTACTTACCACTGATATCCATCTTTCGTCTTGTTTGTTTTTTGGAACTTCATTCGCCTGTGGCAAACAGGGCATCTCTTTTTACTTGCCAACAACCTCTCCCTCTGAAGCCACCGTAAAAGTGTTTTTCCTCCTTCTGCTGTCTTTTGGAGGAGTTTTCTTATTAAAGTCATGGTTGACTTAAGAAATGCAATGCAGACTATGCACTTTTAGTTTACCATGTACCAGTGAATCTGCACTGTCATGAAACTACCTTTTCCTATGCAATATAGGTCTACTAATAAACTTTTCAATCAATCAATCAATCGATCAATCAATCAATCAATCAATCAATCGGTGCGGTGCCTACTTGTGCACAGTGAAGCTTGAATACGAATAGCTGTGGCGCGTTTTGGTGGCGCGCCTGTGACTGTCTTCGCGGGCGATTTGGAGAAGCCGTTACTACTTGGCGATTTGGGGAACCAGATGTTGCGTTCACAAAAACTCGTAGGAAAGAAATACCTATCAGCCGTGAGCAGTGCGCACCGTGACTGGTTAAACATGAATTAAACTGGCATACATTTAGGTTTGCTGTAGTGCAGCGTTCACTGTCGGAAATTGGGAACTGGTTTGAAAGTTCCAAAGTTATAAAGAACCTGTGAGTTGATGAAGCATTTTTGGATTGTGGAATGTCGGATTTTCACCATGGGCTCTTGAACGTCTCCAGCAACGTCACCTACACGAAAGCGGAAACAGCCGGCGAACAAGCCTGTGCGACTTGTTTACTTCTCTCCAGGCAGTCTCCTCCACTCCTTTCAACCGCGGAACAGAAACCCACATTCTCCCGGTGTGTGAAGAAAACAACCTTGGTAAGTGACACATGGTACCCGAGATATAACTGTAACATTAAGTTAATATAAGCTGACGGTGGTTTGCTTGCCATGGTTGCTAACGTGAAACCACCGGGAAAATCGTGCACCGTGGTCGCAGATCTGAGCACTGAGCGACTGTTGACGCGAGGTTAATTCTTGTAGGCCGTTTTACATGTTAATGAATACATTATCAAATCTAACCCCATAGCATAATCAGTTTAGTTAAGCACTACCGAGCTTTACACTTTGTTTAGCTTTTACATTTGTTAGCCACTGTCTTAAACTCTCAACATTTAGATCAGTATGTGTGTCATTTGAATGCTACTTTATGCATTCTGCATAGTACTACGTTCTATCTGTATGTTTCTCAATGTTATGAGTTAAAAAATAAGAATCTCAATTGAAACAAGCTCAGGCTCTCTTGTGTAATCTCCTTTTAGTTGACCTTGTACCAGTGAATCTCTACTGTCATTAAACTGTACCTTTTCTCTATGCAAACTTAATAAACTTTTCATTCAATCAAGTGGTTCTCAACCTGTGGATCAGACCCCCAGGGGGTTCTCAAATGAGCTTGGGAGTTTTAAGTTAAATGTTAAACATTGTTATTTCACTCCATTTATTGATTTCTGCTGTTAAAATTCCAAACATTGAAACATGACCCTCTTTTATTACTTCAGTCTATATTAACGGCTATTATATACAGTATCATTTTTGTTTCATGTATTTGTATTGAAATTCATAATTGTTGGCATAAGAACGAAATTGCATTTAAAAATAAATAAATGTAACTTTACAAAAAAAATATATTTCAGGATTCAAAATAAGAAATGTAAAATAATCTACAAGCTCAAAACAAGTCGACAGTGTATGCATTTGGCCCTCTTGAGCGATTGTGAAAATATTCATTTCAAGTGGTTAATATGGTTAATTTAGAACAAAAAAAAGTGACAAAAACATTTGGTGGCCCCCCTCTAGTAACTCTGAACCCCTAGGGGACCAGACCACTGTTGAAGACCCTTTTGAGCCATACAATCAACTCAAAGTTGATTTATTCAACTATACGACAGATAGGTCTTTGTTAAATTATCTTAATTGGTTTCTTTTTCCCCACAGAGTCATGTCGCAAACCCAAACACGAAGAAGGAAGAAGAACGAAGAAAACAAGAAGACTTCACCAGTGGAAAACACCTTGGAGGAGGTCGAGTCGGATATCGAAGGTAAGAATTTTATTAAATCATGGTTGTACATAGAGTGGTCTCGTATGGCATGTGGTGGTGGGGGTCCCCCACCACCACAAACATTCCATACTAGTAAAGGCCCTAGGAGAGGTCCACGCGCACCTTATCTGGTCCACGCGCACCTTATCTGGTCCACGCGCACCTTATCTTTTTCTAGTTTGGATTTTTGGCATCCTTGGGACCTCTAATATAGAGATTTGGATGATCCCAAGGATTTTTTTCCCCTTTTTTTTCTTCAATGTTTTATTACCCCTATGACACCTCTGGGATTGCTGATTGGAACCCCGGCGAGACTGTCTTTCGGAGTCTGTAGCTCGTTCAGATTTAGACACACTAAAGATATCATTGATTCTTGACAACCTCAGGTTTCCAATGGGACGTACCTTGCCATGCTGCCATGTCGGGAAGGGGGCTAAATACCTAAAGATTTAAAGTTAGACAACATTTTGGTGAGGGGAAAAAAAAATCACCATTTTCCAAATTGTCCATTGAGCTGTCACATCAATATTTAGGAATGGAAATGGGTTACATGGATACCTACAATCCTCCCCTGTACAGACATACCCAATTTCATATAGGTTGGGGCAAGAATCATGCAGTTTTGGGCAAACGAGACCACTTTACCGTATATATATAGCTGTATGAGACCACTGTATTGTATCTATAGCTGTATGAGGTCACAGACCGTCACGGAGGTATAGCTGTATGAGATCACCGTACATCTGCATGAGACCACTGTATTGCATCTAGAGACCACTGTACTGTATATAGGCCACTGTACTGTATCTAGAGCTCCAGGGACCACCCACTGTACTGTATCTAGACCACAGTACTGCTTCTATAGCTGTATGAGACCACTGTACTGTATGTATAGGTGCATGAGGTCACTGTACAGCATCTATAGGCCACTGCACTAAAACATTAAACCGCTATATGGCATATAGACCATTGTACAGCCACATACAGTACATTGACCACTGTACTGTATCTATAGTCCACAATACTTAATCTCAACTCAAGCCGACTCAAAATGTATATAAAAAACACATTTAACATGACCAGGTGCTGTACAGGTTAAAACAAAAAATGCAATATAAATAGACATTATAGCAAAAATACCTATGAAATACAAACAAAAACAAAACATTAGCACCAGTTAAGGAAACTAATAGACTGCCATGCTTAACTGTCACTAAAGGACCAAAGCCTCTGTAGTACAGTGGTCTATAGATGTAGGTCGTCTATAGTGGTCTACAAGTGTGCTACAGTAATCTATAGATACACTGCAGTGGTCTACAGGTATGCTACAGTAATCTATAGATACACTGCAGTGGTCTACAGGTATGCTACAGTGGTCTACAAATGTGCTACCTCTGTAGCACATCTTGAGTATATGTTTACCTTTGGAGTGTGTCTAAATTTGAGCGAGCTACAGACTCTGCTGTTAACACGTTGAAATAAATACAATTTTAAGTATTGAATACATCTATGTGCATCCTTTTCAGTTGAAGAAGTTCAACGTGGTTCTTGTGGAACTATGGAGAAATTCAAGTTCGACATGTACCAGATTAAAGCCGAGAACCGGCTCCTCAAAGAGGAGATTCGTCTTTTAAAGGACGAGAACCGACTCCTCAAACAGGAGAGGGATCTCCTTAAGGAGCAACCCTCCACTTCAAAGGAGCAACCCTCCACTTCAAAAGGTAACTAGACTGTTCCTCCCAAAACCGTTAGGCTCTAAATGTTAGGCTCTAACTACCATCTAAACAGTGGTTCCCTAACTCTTAAGCCTGTGACAAAAAAGAGATATTAGACGTTTGCCCGGGACACAAAACTAGTGAAAACATCAGACCTACAAGCTCACAACGCGTTGCTTCACGCCGCATTATTAGCTTGTATGGCTGTTTACTTTCTAATTTATAGAATTTCTTAGATTTTCTTAGATATTTATTCACAAAATTAAATTGCAATCACTGCATTCTTATTGATTTGTTCTCTCTATATATTTGCTAAATTTAAGGTTCACAGAAAAGGAGCGAGGACCTTGGAGAATCCTCCGACTCTACTGAGTCCTTCTTTGAAAAAAAGAAGAAGGACAAGAAGAGAAGAAGGAAGCCATCGACATCATCATCATCAGATGAGGGCTCTCCAAAAAAGAAGATAAAGACGGCTTCATTTGGAAAGCGAGGTATCTGGAAAAATGAAGATTGTCATATTGCTTCTGTAACAATGCACACACAAACAACGCTGTTGCTTACATCAGAGGTTATCAAAGTGGATTCCAGGGGGACTGTGGGTTTACCTTAGGGCGTTCTAAATTGACCCCTAAGAGTCTGTAACTCTTGACACAAAACTCTGATGTACAGATGGAACCAAATGAACCCTAACCGGTCCATTTGTTTACTGTCAGAGTTAAGGAGGGACCTTGGATTTTGAAATTTTACATCACACTGCAGCATCAAATTGCCCCCAAATTTGGTAAATGTTGTACATTGTACATATATTTGTAATTATGAGTGTTTATATATATAATTCTTTTTTTCTTTGATCTGTCTTGTAGTCGATAGCCCGGAGGACGTGGTCCACCGTTACAAGAAGATCGTGAAGCTTTTCAAGAAGAACCGGAGCATCCCAAAATGCTGTGAGGCCTTTGGATTGGACCGCAACACTATTGCGGGGTCTGCGGTCATTGCAGATGTCCACATTGCCGGAGAGGGTGGGGCATTTGGAGAGCTGCCCAAAATTGAAGAGAAGCAGAGTTTGGCTAGCTATGCCAAAACCTGCAAGGCATTTTTGGATGCCAATCCCACCCTGCAGGACAAAGTGGCTAAGTTGAGGAAATCCTATGAGCTGCTAACCATCAAATACAAAATTAAAAAATTAGGGGGCCTTGTGAAGCACCAGTCATGTGATATCACATTATCATGTGTCTTCTGCAGACCGGTCTGGCTTGTGTGGGTGCTTGTACTAGGGTGGGTGTTTTCAGAAACCAAAAGGTAGGTGGGAGAGAAAATCACAGTCCTGTCATTGACAGACCACTTTTTGGTTTCTGCAAAACACCCACCCAGTGCTTGGGGCCAGACCGGTCTGTAGAAAACACATGATAATATGAATCTACATTCACACGCACACACGCGCACACACACACACACACACACACACACACACACACACACACACACACACACACACACACACACACACACACACACACACACACACACACACACACACACACACACACACAGTTGGAGTGCAGAATATTAGTACGGCACAAGATGGTCATTCCTCCAGGTAATTCCCCACTGCCAAACTCCTGATCTCAGCCTTTATTTTCTTTATGAAGAGGAGAACCAGTCCCTCAAAGCTTGAAGGTCTACTGTTTTCACTAATGTCTTTTTTTCACAGGCTTAAAGGAGTAGTTCACCCCCAAAATGACTTTTTTTCTATGTATCTCACGCCATGGAGACTTGAGTTCAATAATATCTCTTTGTATTTGTCGCGTTCATAAGACAAAAATTTGATTATAGTATGTAAATTTACCCCCATTGATTCTGGATGGGGACCCAAATGCATGCATTTGGGTCCCCATCCATAAAGAGATATTATTGAACTCAGGTCTCCCTGGTGTGAGTAAACAATAGGGAAAAAAAGTCATTTTAGGGGTGAACTACTCCTTTAACAGTTTGGGAACCACTGTTTAGATGGTAGTTAGAGCCTAACATGTTGGTTTTGGGAGGAACAGTCTAGTTTTGAACTGGAGGGTCCAGCCACAGAGAAACAAGACTTCTCCTTAATTTTAGTACTGTTCTCTCTACATTTGTTTACGAAGTTTAATACTCAGGTTTTATATGTAGCAATTCTATTGCACTATTCTAGGTATTATTGTTTTTTCTTTTCTTTTTTGAAAAAGAGAATTTCCCACTGCCAAACTCCTGATCTCAGCCTTTACTGGGAGAACCAGTCCCTCAAAGCTTGCAGGTCTACTGTTTTCACTAGTTTTGTGTCCCGGGCTAAAGTCGAAGTGCAACGTAAAATGTGTCTTTGCTGCGTACAGTATATCATGGGCTGAGTGAGCATTGCACACTGGCGTGCCTCTGTTTGAAATGCTACCATTATTCCTCCCTGTCAGGTCTGCTGCTCCTGGTCGTGTGATTCTTCATTTGACTAGAACCAAAAACAATAAAGACACATGCTGTACAGTACCAGTATCATAGTCAGCGTCATGCGTGGTCCCGCATGCATGGGCCTCAGGCACAGGCATAAGACACAGGCATCACGCTTGCTGTGCATCACACTTGCTGTACGCCCCCAGGGGGCGTAAAGAGAAGTTTGGCTCTTGGGGTGCAGTTTAATATATCGAAGTTTAATACTCAGGTTTTATATGTAGCAATTCTATTGCACTATTCTAGGTATTATTTATCATTGTTATTAATTACCTGGTATATATATATTTTTTCTTTTCTGTTGTGATAAAAAAAAAAGGCTTGACTGTTTGCACTCATAATTACCTGGTAATTGTTTTTGTTTTTTTGAAAAAGAAATCTGTTGTGATAAAAAAGCCTGACTGTTTGCACTGTTTTTGTAATCCATATTGGATTAAAGCATTTATCTTAGCCCACCTGTTTTTGCATATCTGTTCCAGCGATGTGTTTTGAGTGAGGAGGTGTAATAATAATATGCATTCATCTTAATGTCATTTGTGATGGCTGGTGATGGTGGTTTTTGATGGGAATTCTTATCGCGTGACAGCCACTGACATACAGTGTGCTGTTCAGGGGAGAAGCAGACTCACAGATGTAAAGGACTGCCAGGACTTGGCATGCACTGAACGCAAATTAATTACTTCCCAGTTTTGGGGCATTTTCGGTCCAAGTGTCTTGGGTAATGTGATATTTATCTAGTTATGGGCTAAATACCAGGTAATTACCAGGTAATAACATGGTAACAGACTTAACTTCCTTTTGCGGTACAATCCCACTTTAATAACTATGTACTTTCCAGGTAGTTCTTTTTGTAGTTACTAGGTAACAAATGAGTAATTACCAGGTAATAACATAGAAACAGACGTCACTTCCTTTTGCGGTACAATCCCACCTTAATAACTGTGTACTTTCCAGGTAGTTATTTTTGTAGTTACTAGGTAACAAATGAGTAATTGCCAGGTAATAACATAGAAACAGACGTCACTTCCTTTTGCGGTACAATCCCACCTTAATAACTGTGTACTTTCCAGGTAGTTATTTTTGTAGTTACTGGGTGAAAACCGAGTAATTACCAGGTAAGTACCTATCAATTTCCAGGTAAAACATGGTACTTATCAGATTAATATATGGTCAAGTATATGAGTCATTAGCCGCCTCTCGGTCAATGAACAAATCGATTGATTGTATAATCTATAATTACTGGGTAAATACCTGGTAGTTCTGATTGAAATATCTAGTAAATACCAGGTAACTACCATGGTACTTGCCCAGATTATTATTGGTTATTACCTAGTAATTACCTGGTAAATAACATGGTAATTATATGGTAATTACAATAATAAATGTGTATAATTACCTAGTAGTTTCTAGGAAAATACCTAGTAATACACTAGTCATATTACCTGGTAGTTACCATGTAATTATATAGTAATTGCATATCAAAATACTCATAATTACCTGGTAATTACCTTGTAATATCCAGGAAAATACCTGGTAACTACCAGGTAATATACCGAGTAATTACTAGGTATTACCAGGTACTTACTATGTAATTACCAGGTAAATACTTAATATTACCTGGTAATTACCTGGTAGTTTTCAGGTACATAGCTGGTAATTACATAGTAATTACAAGGTAGTTGCCATGGTAGTTACCATGTAATTACCAAGTTATTACCCAGTAAATACTGGGTATTACCAGGTAGTTACCAGGTAATTACCTGGTAATTACTGTGCCGTAAAAGGAAGGGTTACCGACATCGCCTATGTATGCGGACATGGTGAGTATGGTCTGGTCTTTAATTAAAACCAGAGGCTCGAAACCACCTTGTTCATCAATGCACTCTGCCACCATCATCGGGACGAAGATGTTTGTGTTTGGGGGCGACTGGGCAGGGGCGATCTACATTAGAGTATTTGACACAGAGACCAACCGCTGGTTGGACATTGACCGGCTGAGAACACCTTCTGCACAGCCTCTTCTATATGATAGAATAGGCTTCCAAAATCAAATACAACATGCAGCAATTGCCTACAATGGAGAGCTGTACATATTTATCAGTTGTGAGGGAGGAATGTTCAATAATGATCTGTTGAATGATAATGACCTGTGGAAATTGAACCCAGAGACCTTTTCCTGGAAGAGGGTTGAGCCCAAGGGGAAAGGCCCGGCTGGTGGGATTAGGATGTGCTGCATGGTGGGAGATCGTACCATTCTCTTCACAGGACATGATGGACAATTGCCCGTACCCACTGTACCCACTGATGACCTGTACCAGCTCAGTGGCCTTGTGGTTAGAGTGTCCGGGAGACTGCGAGGTCGGGGGTTCAATTCTCCGGCCAGGTCATACCAAAGACTATAAAAATGGGACCCAATGCCTCCCTGCTTGGCACTCAGCATCAAGGGTTCGATTGGGGGGTTGATCACCACTAAGGTCCAGGGACTACAGATGAAAATTAGCCTGTGGCTAACTCTGGCTCATTTACATTGAAGTGAAAACTGACATGTCCATTAATGAGTACTGTCCCTGTCAAATAAACACACTTTCAACATCTTAGACTTACATCCTAGTCTGAAGACATTATGCAAGCTGGCAGTTATTGGGTACGGTCTGGATAACTCAGGACTACCACACAACATCAGGTGGGAAATGGGCTGGCAGCCTACTAACAGCAACTGAAAACGTTTTGACACTTTTTTTCAAACGCCCACACCACCTATGATGTTGATCTATATCTTCTTGTTTTCTAAATAAATGATGTGTGTCACATTTAATTGCCACTTGAATGGATTACTCTTAATGTTAACAGAGCAGAGGGGAGACGGCAGATAGAGAACCTGTCGCTTTTGAGTGACATCACCTTCTATGCATTTACGAGCGCCAACTTTGAAGATCCAACTACAGAGTGAATTCTCCAGGTTAGTATTAACCAAAAAATAACTTGCAAGACTTTGTTTGGAAGAAGAAGATGCAATACTTTTCCAAAAGTAAATAGCCTAATTATACATGAGAGACAAGCGTATCCGGGTATTAAAAACCTCAAGGGATGCGTCCATGACTTGTGTACCATGTGGCCACTTAAACTTAAAATGTCCAATGCTAGCACTTTTGACTCACCGACGAAGTATATTAAAATATATTGTAGGTAGGGTAGTCAAGATGACAGATATGCCAATTTAAAAAGGCCAAATTAAACACATGGGACATTTATTAGAACACAAAAAGAATCGCTACGGCCTCAGTAGTCAACCACTGAAATTATGTTATTTCACGATGCCTCTCATTGGGATTGAATTGGCAGCTGCAGTACACCGCTCTCCCGTACCCAAAGTGGGGCCGCTGTCAAAATAAAACATTACCCTCATGCAGTGATATTGTCCGGCTAATAAATCCAGACACTAAGCACCACTATCAAAGCAGTGCAATGCTATGAGTGGAGAGTGATTCATCGCCAAAAATGTTCAGATTATCATTTCCCTGGAAAGGCACTTTGTGATTAGTATGCACATTATGCAGTAGGGATTTCATGAAGCAGGCATTTTGAGACAATTTAAGCTGAAATGTTAACATATTGCATGCCGAGTCATATGTATGAAGACTAAAATACAATTGAACAACAGTTCTATTTTATTGTATAAACAGAAATAAAGGGTGCATTGTTTTGCTCAGGGATGCTACTGTATGTACATTCACAGGTTGTGACATCACAGCAGGGTGTCAAACTCACTGTAGGTCACAGGCCTGATTGGGAAAAATGTGAAGTTGTGTTGATAGCATTATACAGCGTCACTCAAAAGCATCAAAAGTAGCACATCTGCAAGCTTGAAACTTGAGCTTGTACATCTGCTACCTTTGCTGTTTTTGAATTTGAATCCTGAGAACTGAGAAGTATTGGACATACAGTATGAGGATTCCACCCAACAGAGACAATGTAGACAATGGAGACAGATGTATCAAGATGTGCCTTACTTTTATAAAGAGGTGTTCGAAGCTTGGACCAAGTTCCTGCCTCATATCACATATGAGTGCACAAACATGGATATGATATTAAATCATCCTGTCTTTTTAACTCCAAAGGTTCAAAGTAATGGGATATGGCTGTATAACAGATTTTTTATGAATGCTGGGTTGAACCAAATCAAAGATTATGGTTATACCAGGATTCTTACCTGTGAGGGCAATACTGGATGAAATCTATGAATATGATGATGATGTCGGGGAAGGGAACAATAATAAAGTTATATGCACTATAACAAAAAAAAACTAAAAAACTAAAACTAAAAACATTACCCTCATGCAGTGATATTGTATGGCTAATAAATCCAGACACTAAGCACCACTATCAAAGCAGTGCAATGCTTGTATATGTATGAGTAGTGAGTGATAAATCACCAACAATGTTCAGATTATCATATTTCCCGGAAAGGCACTTTGTGATTATTATGCACATTATGCAGTATGGATTTCATGAAGCAGGCATTTTGAGACAGTTTAAGCTGAAATGTTAACATATTGCAAGCTGAGTCATATGTATGAAGATTAAAATACAATTGAACAACAGTTCTATTTTATAAGTAACAACAGCATGCAGAGAAACAGTTTGAGCTTGTGTTAAACACTTTAAATAACTCGATGATCAGGGACTTGCTGGCCATTGGGAAAAGCGGGACAACACCCAAACAGCCGGTCCATTCCCGGCCGGCCATTAAATCTCAATCGGGCTGAATCAGGGGCCCAGCACGTCACTGAAGAAGTCTACACAATTAGAGAATGTAGAAGACTTTTTTGATTTACCAGTTATCAGTCTTATAGCACCACATCACATCCCATTAGTCAGAATCTGGTGAATGTTAACCTGGTGAAAATACTATGCCTAAACCTTACCCTAACCCTAACCTCAGTAAAACTATGCCTAAACCTAAACCTAACCCAAACCCTAACACTAACCTTAGTAAAACAATGCCTAAACCTAACCCTAACCTTAGTAAAACTATGCCTAAACCTAACCCAAACCAGCCAAATTAGGACTAATGAGATGAATTACTAATGAGATGTACCGTAGGACTTATGGGCAGTCCCCCCACATCAGGAAATTATGATAAAGATCTTATCCAACGAAAAAAATATTAGACGTTTTGGGTCTGAGAGAATAAATCTCATCAAATGGTTGACCCACCCTACCCTAAAAAAGGCTATGTTCCCCACTTCCCCCCAAAAAAGGTTCTATGTACCCCAGGTTCTATGTTCCCCACCCACCCAACCCTAAAAAAGGCTATGTTCCCCACTTCCCCCAAAAAAAGGTTCTATGTACCCGAGGTTCTATGTTCCCCACCCACCCTACCCTAAAAAAGGTTCTATGTACCCCAGGTTCTATGTTCCCCACCCACCCTACCCTAAAAAAGGTTCTATGTTCCCCCGCTCAACCGCGTTGCCTCCAATGGTGTTAGCTTGTCAGTTGCCACCATTGGTGTGTGAATGTGGGGCGAGGGCGTTGACTGTACGCCACTTCACCTCCCAATGTTTGAATGAATGGAACATTGTAAGCGCTTTGAGTTCGCAACTTGCTTAGAAAAGCGCTATGAAAATGCAATCCATTATTATTATTATTAAAAAGGATCAATGTTCCCCCCCCCCCCCCCCCCCCCCCCCTGCAACTTTGTGGTTGCGAGTAACATATATAAACTACATCAGAATGCTACTGAATAACCTGCATTAGAAATATACTGAAACCCACCAAGAAATATTTACAACAGTTTATGTGATTTTATACATCATCTTGGGGTTACACCCCCCACTCACTAGCCAGGAGCATGTCACCTATGACTAATGACACTTGAATGCAACTATCATTCACCTTTAGTTGGTTTACTATGCACCCCTGGTGGACAAAAAGCATTTTACACTGATACAAATGTTGGGCACAAAATATCATGCAAAGCAATGTCACATGAGAATACGTTTTGACCCTGGTAGGTGGAGTAGCTAGTACACTACATATTCTGTGGTGAAGAGGTTGGTGGTAGGGCTGCTAGTGTCCAACCGAGGCAGAAGGGGTCTTTGCACTGGCGTAAAAGGCAAAAGACCCAGCCGTAACTTGCTCCTCCAAGGGGAGACCGGGACGTTTTTCTACTATCGCCCACCGTGGGCGATAAGGGGCGATTGAGAGTCCTAACCCTTATGGGCATATGCATATATTGGGTTTTGATGCTGTACACAACTAATATAGGTCCCGCTGATTCAGAAAATTGTCAGGTTTTTTTTCTACGATGCCTCCAAAGTGCTGTAATTTGGGATCTAAGCTTGATTGGTTCCATGGTTCCAGTTGTGGGGTTAGGGTTAGGGTTAGGGTTAGGAATAGGACGTTTTTCTACTATCGCCCACCGTGGGCGATAAGGGGCGATTGAGAGTCCTAACCCTTATGGGCATATGCATATATTGGGTTTTGATGCTGTACACAACTAATATAGGTCCCGCTGATTCAGAAGATTGTCAGGTTTTTTTTTCTACGATGCCTCCAAAGTGCTGTAATTTGGGATCTAAGCTTGATTGGTTCCATGGTTCCAGTTGTGGGGTTAGGGTTAGGGTTAGGGTTAGGAATAGGACGTTTTTCTACTATCGCCCACCGTGGGCGATAAGGGGCGATTGAGAGTCCTAACCCTTATGGGCATATGCATATATTGGGTTTTGATGCTGTACACAACTAATATAGGTCCCGCTGATTCAGAAGATTGTCAGGTTTTTTTTTCTACGATGCCTCCAAAGTGCTGTAATTTGGGATCTAAGCTTGATTGGTTCCATGGTTCCAGTTGTGGGGTTAGGGTTAGGGTTAGGGTTAGGAATAGGACGTTTTTCTACTATCGCCCACCTTGGGCGATAAGAGGCGATTGAGAGTCCTAACCCTTATGGGCATATGCATATATTGGGTTATTGGGTTACACATACTCCTAACTCTGAAAGTGACTTTTGTGCACTGCAGAAAAGCAAAGTTTCCTGGACTTCCTAGCTAGGCCAAAATGGTCTAAATTATCCTCTAAGCAGAGTTTGAATTCTCTATCTCTTTTCTTCTGGAGTTACACATACTCCTAACTTGTTTAATGCAGAAAAGCAAAGCTCGATGACTTCCTAGCTGTCCAAAATGGTCTAAATTATCCTCTAAGCGTAGTTTGAATTCTCTATCTCTTTTCCTTCTGGAGTTACACATACTTCTAACTCTGAAATTGACTTTTGTGCACTGCAGAAAAGCAAAGCTTCCTGGACTTCCGAGCTAGGCCAAAATGGTCTAAATTATGCTCTAAAGCGTAGTTTGAATCCTCTATCTCTTTTTCTTCTGGAGTTACACATACTCCTATGAATACTCCTAATGAAGAGCTACTGCCTGGGGGTACAAAGCGCACTCTCTCTGTGCTGTAGAGCTACCTGCCTGGGGTACAGAGCGCACTCTCTCTCTGTGCTGTAGAGCTACTCCCTGGGGTAAAAAGCGCGCTATCTCTCTGTGCTGTATAGCTACTGCTTGGGTCAAAAAACGCGCTCTCTCTCTGTGCTGTACCTGGGGTAAAAAGCGCGCTCTCTCTCTGTGCTGTACCTGGGGTAAAAAGCGCGCTATCTCTCTGTGCTGTAAAGCTACTAATTGGGGTACAAAACGCGCTCTCTCTCTGTGCTGTAAAGCTTGGGTACAAAGCTAGCCCTCTCTCTGTCTCTCTGTGCTGTGGAGCTACTGCCTGGGGGTACAAAGCGCGCTCTCTCTCTCTGTCTTTTCTCTCTGCAAAGCGCTCTCTCTACAAAGCGCTCTCTCTACAAAGCGCTCTCTCTCTCTCAATCTCTCTCTCTCTCTCTCTCTCTCTCTCTCTCTCTCTCTCTCTCTCTCTCTCTCTCTCTCTCTCTCTCTCTCTCTGCTGTATATCTACTGCCTGGGGTACAAAGCACTCTCTCTCTCTATCTCTCTCTCTCTAACCCTATGCATATATTGGGTTTTGATGCTGTACACAGCTAATATAGGCCCTGCTGATTCAGAAATTGTCCAGGTTTTTTTTTCTACGATGCCTCCAAAGTGCTGTAATTTGGGATCTAAGCTTGATTGGTTCCATGGTTCCAGTTGTGGGGTTAGGGTTAGGGTTAGGGTTAGGAATAGGACGTTTTTCTACTATCGCCCACCGTGGGCGATAAGGGGCGATTGAGAGTCCTAACCCTTATGGGCATATGCATATATTGGGTTTTGATGCTGTACACAACTAATATAGGTCCCGCTGATTCAGAAAATTGTCAGGTTTTTTTTTCTACGATGCCTCCAAAGTGCTGTAATTTGGGATCTAAGCTTGATTGGTTCCATGGTTCCAGTTGTGGGGTTAGGGTTAGGGTTAGGGTTAGGAATAGGACGTTTTTCTACTATCGCCCACCTTGGGCGATAAGGGGCGATTGAGAGTCCTAACCCTTATGGGCATATGCATATATTGGGTTATTGGGTTACACATACTCCTAACTCTGAAAGTGACTTTTGTGCACTGCAGAAAAGCAAAGTTTCCTGGACTTCCTAGCTAGGCCAAAATGGTCTACATTATCCTCTAAGCAGAGTTTGAATTCTCTATCTCTTTTTCTTCTGGAGTTACACATACTCCTAACTCTGAAAGTGACTTTTGTGCACTGCAGAAAAGCAAAGTTTCCTGGACTTCCTGGCAAGGCCAAAAATGGTCTAAATTATCTCTAAGCAGAGTTTGAATTCTCTATCTCTTTTCTTCTGGAGTTACACATACTCCTAACTTGTGCACTGCAGAAAAGCAAAGCTTCCTGGACTTCCTAGCTAGGCCAAAATGGTCTAAATTATCCTCTAAGCAGAGTTTGAATTCTCTATCTCTTTTCTTCTGGAGTTACACATACTCCTAACTTGTTTAATGCAGAAAAGCAAAGCTCGATGACTTCCTAGCTGGTCCAAAATGGTCTAAATTATCCTCTAAGCGTAGTTTGAATTCTCTATCTCTTTTCCTTCTGGAGTTACACATACTTCTAACTCTGAAATTGACTTTTGTGCACTGCAGAAAAGCAAAGCTTCCTGGACTTCCGAGCTAGGCCAAAATGGTCTAAATTATGCTCTAAGCGTAGTTTGAATCCTCTATCTCTTTTTCTTCTGGAGTTACACATACTCCTATGAATACTCCTAATTGAAGAGCTACTGCCTGGGGGTACAAAGCGCACTCTCTCTGTGCTGTAGAGCTACTGCCTGGGGTACAGAGCGCACTCTCTCTCTGTGCTGTAGAGCTACTCCCTGGGGTAAAAAGCGCGCTATCTCTCTGTGCTGTATAGCTACTGCTTGGGTCAAAAAACGCGCTCTCTCTCTGTGCTGTACCTGGGGTAAAAAGCGCGCTCTCTCTCTGTGCTGTACCTGGGGTAAAAAGCGCGCTATCTCTCTGTGCTGTAAAGCTACTAATTGGGTACAAAACGCGCTCTCTCTCTGTGCTGTAAAGCTTGGGTACAAAGCTAGCCCTCTCTCTGTCTCTCTGTGCTGTGGAGCTACTGCCTGGGGTACAAAGCGCGCTCTCTCTCTCTGTCTTTCTCTCTGCAAAGCGCTCTCTCTACAAAGCGCTCTCTCTACAAAGCGCTCTCTCTCTCTCAATCTCTCTCTCTCTCTCTCTCTCTCCTCTCTCTCTCTCTCTCTCTCTCTCTCTCTCTCTCTCTCTCTCTCTCTCTCTCTCTCTCTCTGCTGTATATCTACTGCCTGGGTACAAAGCACTCTCTCTCTCTATCTCTCTCTCTCTAACCCTATGCATATATTGGGTTTTGATGCTGTACACAGCTAATATAGGCCCTGCTGATTCAGAAAATTGTCAGTTTTTTTTTTCTACGATGCTCCAAAGTGCTGTAATTTGGGATCTAAGCTTGATTGGTTCCATGGTTCCAGTTGTGGGTTAGGGTTAGGGTTAGGGTTAGGAATAGGACGTTTTTCTACTATCGCCCACCGTGGGCGATAAGGGGCGATTGAGAGTCCTAACCCTTATGGGCATATGCATATATTGGGTTTTGATGCTGTACACAACTAATATAGGTCCCGCTGATTCAGAAAATTGTCAGGTTTTTTTTCTACGATGCCTCCAAAGTGCTGTAATTTGGGATCTAAGCTTGATTGGTTCCATGGTTCCAGTTGTGGGGTTAGGGTTAGGGTTAGGGTTAGGAATAGGACGTTTTTCTACTATCGCCCACCTTGGGCGATAAGGTGCGATTGAGAGTCCTAACCCTTATGGGCATATGCATATATTGGGTTATTGGGTTACACATACTCCTAACTCTGAAAGTGACTTTTGTGCACTGCAGAAAAGCAAAGTTTCCTGGACTTCCTAGCTAGGCCAAAATGGTCTACATTATCCTCTAAGCAGAGTTTGAATTCTCTATCTCTTTTCTTCTGGAGTTACACATACTCCTAACTCTGAAAGTGACTTTTGTGCACTGCAGAAAAGCAAAGTTTCCTGGACTTCCTGGCAAGGCCAAAATGGTCTAAATTATCCTCTAAGCAGAGTTTTGAATTCTCTATCTCTTTTTCTTCTGGAGTTACACATACTCCTAACTTGTGCACTGCAGAAAAGCAAAAGCTTCCTGGACTTCCTAGCTAGGCCAAAATGGTCTAAATTATCCTCTAAGCAGAGTTTGAATTCTCTATCTCTTTTTCTTCTGGAGTTACACATACTCCTAACTTGTGCAATGCAGAAAAGCAAAGCTCGATGACTTCCTAGCTGGGCCAAAATGGTCTAAATTATCCTCTAAGCGTAGTTTGAATTCTCTATCTCTTTTTCTTCTGGAGTTACACATACTCCTAACTCTGAAAGTGACTTTTGTGCACTGCAAAAAAGCAAAGTTTCCTGGACTTCCTAGCTAGGCCAAAATGGTCTAAATTATCCTCTAAGCAGAGTTTTAATTCTCTATCTCTTTTTCTTCTGGAGTTACACATACTCCTAACTTGTGCAATGCAGAAAAGCAAAGCTCGATGACTTCCTAGCTGGTCCAAAATTGTCTAAATTATCCTCTAAGCAGAGTTTGAATTCTCTATCTTTTTTTCTTCTGGAGTTACACATACTCCTAACTCTGAAAGTGACTTTTGTGCACTGCAGAAAAGCAAAGTTTCCTGGACTTGCTGGCAAGGCCAAAATGGTCTAAATTGTCCTCTATGTCTCTCTACAAAGCGCTCTCTATGTCTCTCTACAAAGCGCTCTCTCTCTCTCTCTCAATCTCTCTCTCTCTCTGCTGTATATCTACTGCCTGGGTACAAAGTTACACATACTCCTATGAATACTCCTAATGAAGAGCTACTGCCTGGGGTACAAAGCGTGCTCTCTCTGTGCTGTCGAGCTACTGCCTGGGGTACAGAGCGCACTCTCTCTCTGTGCTGTATAGCTACTGCTTGGGTCAAAAAAACGCGCTCTCTCTCTGTGCTGTAGAGCTACTGCCTGGGGTACAGAGCGCGCTATCTCTCTGTGCTGTAAAGCTACTGCTTGGGTACAAAACGCGCTCTCTCTCTGTGCTGTATAGCTACTGCCTGGGGTTCAAAGCGCACTCTCTCTTCTTGCTGTAGTGCTACCCCCTGGGGTACAAAGCGCGCTCTCTCTCTCTGTGCTGTATAGCTACTGCCTGGGGTAAAAAGCGTGCTCTCTCTCTGTGCTGTATAGCTACTGCCTGGAGTAAAAAGCGCGCTCTCTCTCTGTGGAGTAAAGCTACTGCTTGGGTACAAAGCGCGCCCTCTCTCTGTCTCTCTGTGCTGTGGAGCTACTGCCTGGGGTACAAAGTGCGCTCTCTCTCTCTCTCTCTTTCTCTCTGCAAAGCGCTCTCTCTACAAAGCGCTCTCTCTCTCTCTCAATCTCTCTCTCTCTCTGCTGTATATCTACTGCCTTTGTACAAAGTGCTCTCTCTCTCTCTCTCTCTCATCTCTCTCTCTCTCTCTCTCTCTCTCTCTCTCTGCTGTATATCTACTGCCTTTGTACAAAGCACTCTCTCTCTCTATCTCTCTCTCTCTAACCCTATGCATATATTGGGTTTTGATGCTGTACACAGCTAATATAGGCCCTGCTGATTCAGAAAATTGTCAGGTTTTTTTTTCTACGATGCCTCCAAAGTGCTGTAATTTGGGATCTAAGCTTGATTGGTTCCATGGTTCCAGTTGTGGGGTTAGGGTTAGGGTTAGGGTTAGGAATAGGACGTTTTTCTACTATCGCCCACCGTGGGCGATAAGGGGCGATTGAGAGTCCTAACCCTTATGGGCATATGCATATATTGGGTTTTGATGCTGTACACAACTAATATAGATCCCGCTGATTCAGAAGATTGTCAGGTTTTTTTTTCTACGATGCCTCCAAAGTGCTGTAATTTGGGATCTAAGCTTGCTTGATTGGTTCCATGGTTCCAGTTGTGGGGTTAGGGTTAGGGTTAGGGTTAGGAATAGGACGTTTTTCTACTATCGCCCACCTTGGGCGATAAGGGACGATTGAGAGTCCTAACCCTTATGGGCATATGCATATATTGGGTTATTGGGTTACACATACTCCTAACTCTGAAAGTGACTTTTGTGCACTGCAGAAAAGCAAAGTTTCCTGGACTTCCTAGCTAGGCCAAAATGGTCTAAATTATCCTCTAAGCAGAGTTTGAATTCTCTATCTCTTTTCTTCTGGAGTTACACATACTCCTAACTTGTTTAATGCAGAAAAGCAAAGCTCGATGACTTCCTAGCTGGTCCAAAATGGTCTAAATTATCCTCTAAGCGTAGTTTGAATCTCTATCTCTTTTCCTTCTGGAGTTACACATACTTCTAACTCTGAAATTGACTTTTGTGCACTGCAGAAAAGCAAAGCTTCCTGGACTTCCGAGCTAGGCCAAAATGGTCTAAATTATGCTCTAAGCGTAAGTTTGAATCCTCTATCTCTTTTCTTCTGGAGTTACACATACTCCTATGAATACTCCTAATGAAGAGCTACTGCCTGGGGGTACAAAGCGCACTCTCTCTGTGCTGTAGAGCTACTGCCTGGGGTACAGAGCGCACTCTCTCTCTGTGCTGTAGAGCTACTCCCTGGGGTAAAAAGCGCGCTATCTCTCTGTGCTGTATAGCTACTGCTTGGGTCAAAAAACGCGCTCTCTCTCTGTGCTGTACCTGGGGTAAAAAGCGCGCTCTCTCTCTGTGCTGTACCTGGGGTAAAAAGCGCGCTATCTCTCTGTGCTGTAAAGCTACTAATTGGGTACAAAACGCGCTCTCTCTCTGTGCTGTAAAGCTTGGGTACAAAGCTAGCCCTCTCTCTGTCTCTCTGTGCTGTGGAGCTACTGCCTGGGGTACAAAGCGCGCTCTCTCTCTCTGTCTTTCTCTCTGCAAAGCGCTCTCTCTACAAAGCGCTCTCTCTACAAAGCGCTCGCTCTCATTCTCTCTCTCTCTCTGCGTATATCTACTGCCTGGGTACAAAGTGCTCTCTCTCTCTCTCTCTCTCTCTCTCTCTCTCTCTCTCCTCTCTCTCTCTCTCTCTCTCTGCTGTATATCTACTGCCTGGGTACAAAGCACTCTCTCTCTCTATCTCTCTCTCTCTAACCCTATGCATATATTGGGTTTTGATGCTGTACACAGCTAATATAGGCCCTGCTGATTCAGAAAATTGTCAGGTTTTTTTTCTACGATGCCTCCAAAGTGCTGTAATTTGGGATCTAAGCTTGATTGGTTCCATGGTTCCAGTTGTGGGGTTAGGGTTAGGGTTAGGGTTAGGAATAGGACGTTTTTCTACTATCGCCCACCTTGGGCGATAAGGGGCGATTGAGAGTCCTAACCCTTATGGGCATATGCATATATTGGGTTATTGGGTTACACATACTCCTAACTCTGAAAGTGACTTTTGTGCACTGCAGAAAAGCAAAGTTTCCTGGACTTCCTAGCTAGGCCAAAATGGTCTAAATTATCCTCTAAGCAGAGTTTGAATTCTCTATCTCTTTTTCTTCTGGAGTTACACATACTCCTAACTTGTTTAATGCAGAAAAGCAAAGCTCGATGACTTCCTAGCTGGTCCAAAATGGTCTAAATTATCCTCTAAGCGTAGTTTGAATTCTCTATCTCTTTTTTTCTGGAGTTACACATCTAACTCTGAAATTGACTTTTGTGCACTGCAGAAAAGCAAAGCTTCCTGGACTTCCGAGCTAGGCCAAAATGGTCTAAATTATGCTCTAAGCGTAGTTTGAATCCTCTATCTCTTTTTCTTCTGGAGTTACACATACTCCTATGAATACTCCTAATGAAGAGCTACTGCCTGGGGGTACAAAGCGCACTCTCTCTGTGCTGTAGAGCTACTGCCTGGGGTACAGAGCGCACTCTCTCTCTCTGTGCTGTAGAGCTACTCCCTGGGGTAAAAAGCGCGCTATCTCTCTGTGCTGTATAGCTACTGCTTGGGTCAAAAAACGCGCTCTCTCTCTGTGCTGTACCTGGGGTAAAAAGCGCGCTCTCTCTCTGTGCTGTACCTGGGGTAAAAAGCGCGCTATCTCTCTGTGCTGTAAAGCTACTAATTGGGTACAAAACGCGCTCTCTCTCTGTGCTGTAAAGCGTGGGTACAAAGCTAGCCCTCTCTCTGTCTCTCTGTGCTGTGGAGCTACTGCCTGGGGTACAAAGCGCGCTCTCTCTCTCTGTCTTTCTCTCTGCAAAGCGCTCTCTCTACAAAGCGCTCTCTCTACAAAGCGCTCTCTCTCAATCTCTCTCTCTCTCTGCGTATATCTACTGCCTGGGTACAAAGTGCTCTCTCTCTCTCTCTCTCTCTCTCTCTCTCTCTCTCTCTCTCTCTCTCTCTCTCTCTCTGCTGTATATCTACTGCCTGGGTACAAAGCACTCTCTCTCTCTATCTCTCTCTCTCTAACCCTATGCATATATTGGGTTTTGATGCTGTACACAGCTAATATAGGCCCTGCTGATTCAGAAAATTGTCAGTTTTTTTTTCTACGATGCCTCCAAAGTGCTGTAATTTGGGATCTAAGCTTGATTGGTTCCATGGTTCCAGTTGTGGGGTTATGGTTAGGGTTAGGGTTAGGAATAGGAAGTTTTTCTACTATCGCCCACCGTGGGCGATAAGGGGCGATTGAGAGTCCTAACCCTTATGGGCATATGCATATATTGGGTTTTGATGCTGTACACAACTAATATAGGTCCCGCTGATTCAGAAAATTGTCAGGTTTTTTTTCTACGATGCCTCCAAAGTGCTGTAATTTGGGATCTAAGCTTGATTGGTTCCATGGTTCCAGTTGTGGGGTTAGGGTTAGGGTTAGGGTTAGGAATAGGACGTTTTTCTACTATCGCCCACCGTGGGCGATAAGGGGCGATTGAGAGTCCTAACCCTTATGGGCATATGCATATATTGGGTTTTGATGCTGTACACAACTAATATAGGTCCCGCTGATTCAGAAGATTGTCAGGTTTTTTTTTCTACGATGCCTCCAAAGTGCTGTAATTTGGGATCTAAGCTTGATTGGTTCCATGGTTCCAGTTGTGGGGTTAGGGTTAGGGTTAGGGTTAGGAATAGGACGTTTTTCTACTATCGCCCACCTTGGGCGATAAGGGGCGATTGAGTGTCCTAACCCTTATGGGCATATGCATATATTGGGTTATTGGGTTACACATACTCCTAACTCTGAAAGTGACTTTTGTGCACTGCAGAAAAGCAAAGTTTCCTGGACTTCCTAGCTAGGCCAAAATGGTCTAAATTATCCTCTAAGCAGAGTTTTAATTCTCTATCTCTTTTCTTCTGGAGTTACACATACTCCTAACTTGTGCAATGCAGAAAAGCAAAGCTCGATGACTTCCTAGCTGGTCCAAAATGGTCTAAATTATCCTCTAAGCAGAGTTTGAATTCTCTATCTTTTTTTCTTCTGGAGTTACACATACTCCTAACTCTGAAAGTGACTTTTGTGCACTGCAGAAAAGCAAAGCTCCCTGACTTCCTAGCTGGGCCAAAATGGTCTAAATTATCCTCTAAGCAGAGTTTGAATTCTCTATCTCTTTTTCTTCTGGAGTTACACATACTCCTAACTCTGAAAGTGACTTTTGTGCACTGCAGAAAAGCAAAGTTTCCTGGACTTGCTGGCAAGGCCAAAATGGTCTAAATTGTCCTCTATGTCTCTCTACAAAGCGCTCTCTATGTCTCTCTACAAAGCGCTCTCTCTCTCTCTCTCAATCTCTCTCTCTCTCTGCTGTATATCTACTGCCTGGGTACAAAGTTACACATACTCCTATGAATACTCCTAATGAAGAGCTACTGCCTGGGGGTACAAAGCGCGCTCTCTCTGTGCTGTCGAGCTACTGCCTGGGGTACAGAGCGCACTCTCTCTCTGTGCTGTATAGCTACTGCTTGGGTCAAAAAACGCGCTCTCTCTCTGTGCTGTAGAGCTACTGCCTGGGGTACAGAGCGCGCTATCTCTCTGTGCTGTAAAGCTACTGCTTGGGTACAAAACGCGCTCTCTCTCTGTGCTGTATAGCTACTGCCTGGGGTTCAAAGCGCACTCTCTCTCCTTGCTTTAGTGCTACCCCCTGGGGTACAAAGCGCACTCTCTCTCTGTGCTGTATAGCTACTGCCTGGGGTAAAAAGCGTGATCTCTCTCTGTGCTGTATAGCTACTGCCTGGAGTAAAAAGCACGCTCTCTCTCTGTGGAGTAAAGCTACTGCTTGGGTACAAAGCGCGCCCTCTCTCTGTCTCTCTGTGCTGTGGAGCTACTGCCTGGGGTACAAAGTGCGCTCTCTCTCTCTCTCTCTTTCTCTCTACAAAGCGCTCTCTCTACAAAGCGCTCTCTCTACAAAGCGCTCTCTCTCTCTCTCAATCTCTCTCTCTCTCTGCTGTATATCGAGGGCTTGGAGCGCAAAGGGCCTATGTGACATTTTTTGCAAAAATGACTTTTTTACATCATTTTAAAGGTCTCTGCGAACTCTATCAGATGGTGAAAATCTTTCGTAATAATAACTTTTACTTTTTGAAATAAAGCCTAAAAACCAAAAAGGCTCATGTGAAACCCTTCAGTTGAACTTGGAGCGCAAAAGGCTTTAGTGCACGTGTAGAATACCAAACCAGACACACCGTGGCCCTAATAGGCACCCAAATTTGGCACAAACACTGTTCAGGAGCCTACCATGACAATAGTCACGCCAGGGGCCTTGTGGGGCCCCCAGGGACCACATTAGGGCCCCTGGTGGGCCCTGGGTAACACAAGGGAACAGAGATAGTAACTTGCCAGAAACTGCTCTGATCCGCACCAAAAAAAGATTAATCAGGGGTCTGCATTCAGAGTGGCCACACCAGAGGCCATGTGTGGCCCCCAGGTGCAAAATCAAGGCCCCCAGGGGCCCCTGGATGACACAGTTGCACCGTTGGTCCACTCTGCACCAAACGTGGCATAAACACTGTTCAGGGGTTTGCCACAACAAAAGTCACACGAGGGGCCACATTAGGGGCCCCCAGGGGCCACATTAGGGGTCCCCAGGGGCCTTTGGGTGCCACAGGCGCACTGTTGCCCCATTACGCACCAAACTTGTCACAAACACTGTCCAGGGTTCTGCCCTGAGAATAGTCACACCAGGGCATAGTCACAACCCCGGGGCCCCCAGGGGCCACTGGCACCCTGGGGCCCCTGGTGAAGCCCTTTGTGTGACTATTGTCATGGCAGACCCTTAAACAGTGTTCATGCTAAGTTTATGCAAATTGGAGCAATGGTGTGCCTTTGGAACCCGGGGCCCCTGGGGGCCCCTGATAAGGTACACTGGGGACCCTGATAAGGCATGTGAGGTGGCCCCTGGTGTGACTATTGTCATGGTAGACCCATGGACAGTGTTTGTGCCATATTTGGTGCAGATCAGAGCAACAGTGTGCTTTTGGCACCCCGGGGCCCCTGGGGGGCCCTGATATTGTACACTGGGGCCCCTGATGAGGCCTGTGAGGTTACCCCTGGTGTGACTATTGTCATGGTAGACCCATGGACAGTGTTTGTGCCATATTTGGTGCAGATCAGAGCAACGGTGCACCTTTGGAACCCCGGGGCCCCCAGGGGCCACTTGCACCCTGGGGCCCCTGGTGAAGCCCTTTGTGTGACTATTGTCATGGCAGACCCTTAAACAGTGTTCATGCTAAGTTTATGCAAATTGGAGCAATGGTGTGCCTTTGGAACCCGAGGCCCCTGGGGGCCCCTGATATGGTACACTGGGGACCCTGATAAGGCCTGTGAGGTGGCCCCTGGTGTGACTATTGTCATGGTAGACCCCTGAACAGTGTTTGTGCAAAGTTTGGTGCAGATTGGAGCAACGGTGCACCTTTAGCACCCCAGGGGCCCCTGAGTTGGCCCCTATTGTGCCCCCTGGTGGCCACATGTGGCCCCTCATGTGACTATTGTCATTGCAGACCCCTGAACAATGTTCATGCCAAGATTGGCGCAGATTGGACGAACGGTGCACTTTTGGCACCCATGGGCCCCCAGGGGCCTCTGTTTTTGTAACTGGGGGCCAAATGTGGCCCCTGGTGTGGCTACTCTGATGGCAGGCCCCTGATTAGTGTTCATGCCAAGTTTGGTGTGGATCGGAGCAGTTACTAACAAGTTACTGTCTCTGGTCCAGTATTATTATTTTCTGAATGTCACTTAGACCCTAAACGTGAAGCAAAAAGCTATACAATGTTAGAGCGCAAAGGGCCTAAGTGACGTTTTAGCTTACACGTATTAGTTTTGTATTTTTTTTAAATTGTTTTGTACTTTTTTATATATATAACTATTAAAATATCAATTCCTTTTAGCTTAATATGTATAAAAGTACAGACTGCTTACGCATGTTGTTTTTAATAAAATAGTTACAGTCAATTAAAACTTTGTTTTTGCTCTCCTGTAAAATTCTGAAAATGTCACATAGGCCCTTTGCGCTCCAAGCCCTCGATATAATGAGAAACAGTAGTTCACCTTAAAGGAACAAAGTCCATGTTGCTTTGATGGAACAGAGAATATTCTGTGATGTTCTGTTGCACTCCAGAGGTTGATGGCAACAGAGGAAGAACTGGTGACATGTGGCTGTCCTGAAACGCGAATATTGAAAATGGAAAGGACACACAATGTCAAAGGTATATACTTTCAGAGCCACCACCTTATTATAAATTATTCTATGACACATACAGAGCTCAGAAAATGAGACACATCATCGCGTTCGTCTCGGTGAGCAGATCAAGAATCTCTTTCCCTTTTGTCTCTACGCCCTCTAGAACTCGAGCCTTCTAGAAGTGTTAGAAACGGACCGAAAGATTTTCACACAACGGGACCAGCACCAACAGACTTGGCGTCAAAAAGTAAGTCGGAATAAGTGTCTTTTATCCGACAACATTTTTAATCATGTTTGTGGCTTGCGAATTTCGTGTCTTTTTCGCAAACGGAAAGGGTTAAAATTGTCAGAGAGACACGAAACCAATTCCATTGGATCGGGCATCCTTCAAATATGAAAAGTGTGTCCTGCAGGAAACAGAGATTTTTCTTTATTTTTTTATTGATTTTACGGACAAAACTCCCGGTTAGAGTGTCTTTGTCGCAATTTTAAAGGGTTTAAAGTGTCGGAGAGACACGAAAACAATTCCATTGGATCGGCCATCCTTCAAATATGAAAAGTGTGTCCTGCCTGAAACAGAAGGATTTTCTTTGAATTTTTTATTGATTTTAAGGACAGAAGGCCCGTTTTGAATCCTTAAACAACCTTTTTGCTTGACCTTTCGAGTTAGGAGTGTCGTAGAGAGACAAGACCGGGTTCATTGGATTCAACGTCAAAAAGTGAGTCAGAATAAGTGTCTTTCATCTGGAAAAAGGTTTAATTCTGCTTACGCAGTTGAAATAGGGGCTTTTTTAGACCCCGAAATCGTGATTTTACCCCTTTGATCATAAAAAAGCAAATGAAACTCTAGGTCAGGATTTGCAATGAGACCCTATGTGGAAGCTGGTTCAAATCTGGTGCTGTTGCATTGTTTGAAGAAAGCCAAACCGAAATAGGTTTTACTCTTATGTACCTGTACATCAGTGGACATTCGGTAATTTATTTGGTCCCTGGGGGTCCCTGGAGCTCCGGGGGTCCCTGGAGGGGTGGAGGCTGTGGATTGGCAGGCAAGGAGTGTGTGTGCAAAGTGTGGCATGGATAGGGGCAACGGTGGTGGAGATATGAGTAGGGCAAAAGTGTGACGTGACGTCAAGTGACGTGACGGACGGACGGACGGACGGACGGACGGACAGACAGGCGGTGGAGGTTTTGATAGTAACTGTGACCTGACGGTCACAACAATTGACTCTACATGGTTCTCATCGTCTTCTCTAATATTCTCTGTATCGTTGATCGATTTGGTCATGTTTGCACTATTTGGCGGCGGTGGCAGGGGGTCCCTGGGGGTCCCTGGGGGTCCGTGGAGGTCCGGGGGTCCTGAAGGTTGTGGTTTGGCAGGCAAGGAGTGTGTGTGTAAAATTTCACATGGATAGGGGCAACGATGGCGGAGATATGAGTAGGGTAAAAGTGTGACGTGACGTGATGTGACGTGACGTGACAGACTGGTGGACGGACTGACGGACGGACAGACAGCCGGTGGAGGTTTTGATAGTAACCTGACGGTCGCAATAATATACGTACTTGATACTTTTTTCACTCTCTACCAAATCTATTTGCCAAAAATAGCTGATCTACAAGCTCACAGATAGTAGATCAATGCACCATTTAACAATATGGTAAATTGAGAATAAAAGTTATTAAGCCTTAAGCCTATCCTATAATTATGACCAACCGTTAACTAACACTAAAGTACGATTTGTTGCTTCATAAATAATGGTTTGGACTGACATTATAAAAATAATAATCTTCAATTGTGTCCCAATCTCACGGAGAGCTAGTCATCTCGGGTATTGTCATTATTCCCTACAACCAATATGACGTTTTTTATTTTTGTTCTCTCTAAAAAGATAATGCCACAACAGCATCTCATTGCGACCGTCAGGTCGCACTTACTATCAAAACCACCACAAAGTGTAAGTAACTCCGTCCGTCCGTCCCTCCGTCTGTCTGTCACACCTCACACGTCACACTCTTGCCCTGCTCATATCTCCGCAACCGTTGCCCCGATCCATGCCAAATTTTGCACACACGTTCCTTGCCTGCCAAACTACAACCTCCAAGGACCCCCGGAGTTCCAGGGACCCCCAGGTCCCTGGGGGACCCCCAGATGTAAAAAATGACCAAATGTGCAAAAATGACCAAATGACCACCCCAACGGGGCTGCTCACGGGGAATTCCCGGGGACCACCGACTCCTGGTGCTCCAGAACGGATGCAAAAGTGGTGGCGCCCCCAGTGGAGGACCCCCTCCACTGCAGCTCACATAAAATGCCGTGACTCGGGCTAGGAGCGTCCGGGAGAGCCGGGGCCGGTACCTATTCGTCCGCCAAGGCAACGCGGAGACCCCACCCCTCATTTCTCACATGCCCCTCTTCTAGCGCCACCATGAGGCCGATTCTTGCAAAACACATTTTTGGACACTGCTCCTACAGATTTTGCCCTAAAATCACACAAATCGGTACACACTATGTCTACACGTCCCCTTACACCCAGGAACTAATGCCACTTACAGCCCTCTTTGTGTATACATGTCACCTGACGGTCGCTTATCTCCCGATTAGGGAGTCTTACTGGTAATATCTAGGCTACATTTCACTTAAACGCCAGAGCTTAACTCTGCATGTAAATAAGACTTTTTTTAATTAATGTGAGAGATTGGGACAATTCTGTTGGTCCTCCCAGCCATGTAGCTACAATGCATTGTTTATTTTTAATCAAGCCTCAGTTTGTCAGCCCTTTGTAGTCAAATGCGGTAAAATCGGGACTCCATTACCTAGCGTTGCAACCCACAGTATTTATCCCGTTAACACTTTCCATGCCACAGACGTAGATTGACGTATATGGGCCAAAACCCGTCCAGGCCAAGGACGTATATTGACGTATATAATTAAAAATTATTATTTTCATGTTTTTTTTTTTTTTTTTTTTTAAGATGTCAAAATGACCTGAGATCAGAGAGATGCTTTTCTCTGTTTGTGTGTTGGCTCCCTCGTTTAGCTGATTGAGAACATGTGTGTCCATTCTAGTGGATGGACACTTTTTTTTATTCATTCAGCTCTATCTCTGGAACCATTTGTCTGATTGACAAAATTCTTTTTGCCACTGAATCACAACAACTGTGTCTGTTTCTGTGGGGGGAAAAATCTAAAAAATATATATATTTTTTTTCATTGCATAGTAAAGAAAACATACAAAATCTGTCCATTCTAGTGGATGGACACTTTTTTTTATTCATTCAGCTCTATCTCTGGAACCATTTGTCTGATTGACAAAATTCTTTTTGCCACTGAATAGTAAAGAAAACATACAAAATCCTGGCCTGTGGACTTTGGGGCCATTTTGGCCTGGCATGGAAAGTGTTAATGTAGTGCCACGTATGTTCCAAATGAACCACGTTAAGTTGTTACAATGATTTAATCTATTATTTATTTATTTATTTATTATTGCGCTGTTTCTGGCGCTTTTCTTCTTCTCGAGTTTGGAAAAAAAGGATCCGTTTCGTTTCCTGCCTGAGCCGGATGCGAGCCGAGTAGTCCTTTGTTGTCACTGCTAGCTTAGCATTGACTCAGTGTCATGATCGTAAACTATCTAGTTTTAACGTTCTAACGTTTTCTTTTTGGACAATAAAAACATTGACAGCCAAGGGGAAAAAAATCCATGAAGGACACGGAATGCAATCGTTCACTCGCCGTTGGAAAATTGACTTATTAGACCATTCTGGATGAGTGGCTAACGGCTAACGCTAACGTTAGCTAGCGCTAGCTGCAGGCTAACGCAGGCATGGTATACATGCCTGCGTTTAGCCTGCAGCTAGCGCTAGCTAACGTTAGCGTTAGCCGTATACACAATTACACATGGAATAAAACGGCGACCCAACTCTATTGTTGCTCTTCTACAAGCTCACAACGCGAGGAGGTTAAGTCTGTCAGAACCGTCTGATTATCCTTCTGACTGAAGTTACACAAACACTGATTATGTTACATTTAGCACAGTTAGCAGTGTTGCGCACATAATAAATTCACTTCAACCTGGTGTGGAGCAGTTAAACCTATTTGCTACGTACGTCTACAAAAACGTTCATATTTCAAAGATAAAGTGCTTACTGTCTCACAGATGTCACAGTATGGTACGCTCAAGCAGAATTACCTGTATCTTTCGTATTGTTTAATAAACAGCATTTTAATCCGATCAGATGCCATTTTCTGTTGTTTTTCAGCCATGCGACCCCATCGGTTGCGAGGTGTACTGCACTTAGATACATTAATACCTTTTTAAGGAAACGACGACCGATCGGATTAAAATGCTCCTCGTTAAATAATACGATCATTACGGGACATTCTGCTGGAGCGTACCCTATGGTGACATCCGTGAGCCTTCACTAAGCAATTTATCTTTGTAATCTGACCGTTTGTGTAGACGTACGTAGCAAATTGGTTAAACTGCTCAACAGCAGATTGTGTTGAATTCACGGTTGGCGCAGCGTAGCGTCTTTACATTTAGCCCAATAATGCTATATAGGAAGAATCTTATTTACCTAAGTAAAAGTATATGCCCACTGCAATTTAGATATACTCTGTTACAAGTAGAAGTCCGGTATTAAATAAACATATGTTTTTTAATACTACAATAACAACTGAAGTGGTTAATGTATGTTTTGGACTATTAAAATCAAAATCTACAAAGCAATAACTAAAGTTTAAAACATACATAAACCACTTTAGCCCTATGTTATACCAAGGCTATTTGAAAATAGACGATCTACAAGCTCACAACGCATTGCGGTGCGACGCGTTGTGAGCTTGTAGATCTGCTATTTTCAAACATTTTGTACTTTTACTTTTGGTACTTTAAGTACATTTGGATACCAATACTTTTGTACTTTTACTCAAGTACATTTTTTATTCTGGACTTTTACTTGTAACAGAGTGATTCTACATTGCAGAATTGATACTTTTACTTAATTATAAAACTGTAGGTACTTTTTCCACCACTGTGTAAACGTTTGTGTTCTCATGCCAATAAAGCTTCTTTGAATTGAAGATTGCTCCCCATGTGGCGGAGTCAGGTCATTGCAGGTTAGAAATGTATTTAAAACTTGAATATCTCAAAAGTACTATTTCAGCATGGCATCATTCTATAAGCCATATCTTCAAAACTGTTGGGTCAATCTCCACAACCAATATATCATTTTGTAGCTATGATCCCCAGCTTTCAAATGAAATGAAAACATGAAAATGAAAAAAATTGCAATGACTGGCTCTCAGTGAGATTGGGACACAATTGAAGAAAAGATCCATGTGAGCTCAAATCATTAAATGACCGCGCGCAGTCTTTCCCCTCCCAGATTCGAACCCACTTCACCATTTGCATTTGGTAAGAAGTAGATGGCCTTATAGCCACCAGAACTAACCGCTACACTATCAGTCCCTTGGAAATGTAATCAGGAATGTCATAATACACGCTGACAAGTACGAAAACGATTTAAAAAAAGAAAGTATATTAAAAAGACGTGTTGTACAGAATTGACTGATTGATATAATTCCTTTATTGATCCCGTGGGGCGGTGCGGGAATCACCCAGAGGAATTTAACCACGTCACATTTGTGGTTATAAAACATTTGGGTTAGATTTTGATACTAATAAAGACATCGGCACGAAAATGCCACAGGAAAGCTTTTGGGATTAAAAAGGGGGGGGAATCATTTCAGAAAATCAAGTAGATTCGAACCACCGCCAACACGATGACATTTCGGTCACGTGACCACATTGTCCATAAGGAAGGCTGATCTGCCCCAAACAGCACATTCTATCAGCCTTAGGAAAGGCTAATAAACGATCCAACGCCCCAACTAGCTGGGCCGTTTGGGCCCAAACCGGCCATAGCTATGGGATGATGTGCTGCTGATTTTATCCCAATCTATGGGATGATAACTTGGGGATCGGGGGCACCCGGGGGCGAGACCTCCACCTCCGCCTCCGGCAGCAGGCTCGTCCCTATTTTCTACCCCCTCCTCTATGGCACGTTGGTCGGCGAGATGGCAGCAGGCTACGGGTGGTCTCAAAATAAGAGACTCTGAACTTTTCTTTGAAGATAAGCCAGATTGTGTTAAGGGTGATTAAAATGATTGTGATGCAATTTTAAAACCCATTTAGGCCTAGAATTATTGAATGATTTAACCAGTGAAAAATAGCAGATATACAAGCTCAGTGACGCGCTGCGAGCTTGTAGATCTGCTATTTTTGAAAAAGTCGTGAAAATCTTTGCAAATCTTTGAACATATGTATTTTCAAAGCGAACGTTTGTAACTCAAATTTTGCTTCTGGGTGGTCCCTGGAAGCTGGAACTAAATATTTTCAGATGGGGGTCCGTGGCCAAATACATATCATTTTGGGGGTCCTTCACATGAAAAAGTTTGAGAACCACTGACATAGTAGTCTCTAAAGAACAGACTAACTGAGCTCCAGTTAAGTGAAAAGGACCTTTTCTTTGACGATGGCTGGCCAGATTGCTGACATAGAAACACAGGTTTTTCAAAAATAGCAGATCTACAAGCTCGCAGCGCGGCACTCGGTTTCAATAGCTAAAGCATAAAATAATTATACACAATAATGTGTACCCGTTCTAAATGTGATTTCATTCTGTGACAGAAGAGAATAGACATGCATAATATGACATAGATTACATTGCGTTTACTGTATAACATTGGCCATGTTACAGGCATGATGGTTCAATAATTATTCAATTCATCAAGTAAATACTGTACATATTTAACAGACTATCTTACCACTGAATGTCCTGACATGGTCTCATCATATTGTCATCATAGACAGTAGATCAACATGTCAACGTATTTATTTAGCGACATATACAAATAACATAATACCGCCATACCGCAGTCATGTAATGCATACTGTGGTGTCAAGTTTGTAACCGCAACTAGAAAATATTGTTCCTTCGAAACAAGTGTGGGCTCGCTTCAAGCCAGAAAACAATGGCTATAAAAGTACAAAATGTCAAGATCGCAGGCAGTGCTCTCTTTGACGTTACTGACGTCAAAGATTGGTCCATTTTGTTCCAAAAATGTGTTGTGCAAAAGTTGACCCGCTGGTGGCGCTATAACAGGCCAATGTGAGAAGGGTGGTATCTGTTCCTTGACCTATTGGGAATGTGCTTGCAAGATTTCACGCACATTGCAGGCTGTGTTCATGATTTGAGGTGTTTTTGGCTTTGGCCACTTTATCGCTGCTTGCAGCTATATTTATTATTATTATTATTATTATTATTTTGTGTGTGCACTTCATAGGCATATTAGATAAAGGTCCTTAGATTGTGTGTAGAATGTTTCATGCAAATTGCTAAAAAACATCCTAACAGGTTTAAGTGTTTCACAAACTGCTCAAAATGATATAGCGCCCCCCTTTGGCCAATTGGAGTAAGATTGGTTTTAGTGATATTTGGACTAACACTCTACATCTTACAAACATGTTACTTTGCATGTATGATTTAGAGGCAGAACAATAATTAGCATAAAACTGCAATATGCATTGAATTATTAAAATAGCATTTTTCAATTGAAAAAAAAAATCCGATCTGACAGATCTTTAGATATTGGTCCAAAGTTCACGTAACGTGAAAATTCCAGAATAAAAGCAGGTTTAAGCGTTTTACAAACTGCTCAAAATGGCGGAAAATCTAAGGGTGGAGCTTACTTAACAAAGACACAGATGTCTTCTGCTTGAGTCAAAGCACGCGTGTAAGCAAGTTGCATGTCTTCAAACGAAACGAGTCATGACTTATGCCCGTTTGAAGTTTGAATTTTCAAACGCTTCGTATAGCGCCCCCCTTTGGCCAATTGGAATAAGATTGGTTTCAGTGATATTTTGACTAACCCTCTACATCTTTGCCAAATGCCATGAACGTGTAACTTTGCATGTATGATTTAGAGGCAAAAGAATAATTTGCATAAAAGTGCAATATTCAATGAATTATTAAAAAAAATCATTATTTAACGTTCAAACTTCTCACCACATAGCCTGTGTAGATATAGGTTCAAATTTCATGTTAAAAAAGTTTCGTGCGCGTATCGCAAAAATCCCAGGAGGAGATAGATTTTTACTGTTTTTCATATAATTCCAAATTCTGGGGGATCTAAAGGTCAGAGGTCAAAAGTCAGAGGGTGAAAGTTGTTCGGCATGAGGAGACGCATACGTATATACAGGTTTCATGGCTGTACCTCAAACACAGCATGAGCTATCTGTTCAAAGTTTGCACTTTCGAAGGCTTCCTACAGCGCCACCATTTGGCCGATTGCTGAAGTAATAGCACACGTCGCCACTGTAAGCTGAACACATTGATGTTTTTATTTTCATTTTCTCACTAAGTATGTAGGAGTAGAAAGGTGCCAAAGTATTGAGGAGAACTGTCTGACGTGACTGACCTATAAATATTGACAATATCTAAAGTGTGCTCGCCTTACAGGCGAGCCCACAATTATGATTTCATTCAAAACAATGTTTTGGGGGAGATACTGCCATATTGCCATTCCGTCTGTAAGTAAAGAAATTTTTTTACGGCGATAACTACATACTGCTCCAGTCCTAGTGTACTGTTAATATTACACATTTCTCTCCAAATAAGCGTCCCGATATCCAGTTGATTTCCACGGAGTAGCTACAGTAGATTGTCACCTGACTCACCTGTCTAGACGGGTTTGAAGAATCAAACAAACTCAGTTCCTCTGGACATTGTTTGATCATGCTGTAAAATAAATATGTTGACAATGTTGATCTACTGTACTTGGCACAATATGATGAAACCATAAAGTACACATACCTAGGTGTTTGTCTACGAAAACGTAGTGACACACACACACACACACACACACACACACACACACACACACACACACACACACACACACACACACACACACACACACACACACACACACACACACACACACACACACACACACAACCCTAAGGCTAATCATTTATAATTGTCTATTTATCTTTGAACAGGATGTTTTCTCATGGTTTTCATGTCTCAGTGCATTTGATGTCTTACCTTGTGTTTATCTTGCTCATAGCATGACATACTGTGGTATCTTCCTTTCCTCAGTCGAATATTCGTCTGAGGAATCAGGCGGGGAGGTCTTCTTTGTCCTTTTCCCCTCTTACCCGGGGGGTGGGGGGCATTTTTTTGGCACCTTCTTGCCTGCAGAGTCGTCTTAGGGGGGCGGGGACCTTTTCCTGCTCTTCTTTGTTGTGGTCAGTGTTGGGGAACATAAATATTTGGACTAACACTCTACATCTTTGCCAAATGCCATGAACATGTATGATTTAGAGGCAGAAGAATAATTAGCATAAAACTGCAATATGCATTGAATTATTAAAATAGCATTTTTCAATTGAAAAAAAAATCCGATCTGACAGATCTTTAGATATTGGTCCAAAATTCATGTAAAAAAAAGTTTTGTGCACGTAACGTGAAAATTCCAGAATAAAAGCAGGTGTAAGCGTTTTACAAACTGCTCAAAATGGCGGAAAATCTAAGGGTGGAGCTTACTTAACAAAGACACAGATGTCTTCTGCTTGAGTCAAAGCCCGCGTGTAAGCAAGTTGCATGTCTTCAAACGAAACGAGTCATGAATTATGCCCGTTTGAAGTTTGAATTTTCAAACGCTTCGTATAGCGCCCCCCTTTGGCCAATTGGAATAAGATTGGTTTCAGTGATATTTTGACTAACCCTCTACATCTTTGCCAAATGTCATGAACGTGTAACTTTGCATGTATGATTTAGAGGCAAAAGAATAATTTGCATAAAAGTGCAATATTCAATTTAACGTTCAAACTTCTCACCACATAGCCTGTGTAGATATAGGTTCAAATTTCATGTTAAAAAAGTTTCGTCCCAGGAGGAGATTTTTACTGTTTTTCATATAATTCCAAATTCTGGGGGATCTAAAGGTCAGAGGTCAAAAGTCAGAGGGTAAAAGTTGTTCGGCATGAGGAGACGCATACGTATATACAGGTTTCATGGCTGTACCTCAAACACAGCATGAGCTATCTGTTCAAAGTTTGCACTTTCGAAGGCTTCCTACAGCGCCACCATTTGGCCGATTGCTGTATAAAGTAATAGCACACGTCGCCACTGTAAGCTGAACACATTGATGTTTTTATTTTCATTTTCTCACTAAGTATGTAGGAGTAGAAAGGTGCCAAAGTATTGAGGAGAACTGTCTGACGTGACTGACCTATAAATATTGACAATATCTAAAGTGTGCTCGCCTTACAGGCGAGCCCACAATTATGATTTCATTCAAAACAATGTTTTGGGGGAGATACTGCCATATTGCCATTCCGTCTGTAAGTAAAGAAAATTTTTTTACGGCGATAACTACATACTGCTCCAGTCCTAGTGTACTGTTAATATTACACATTTCTCTCCAAATAAGCGTCCCGATATCCAGTTGATTTCCACGGAGTAGCTACAGTAGATTGTCACCTGACTCACCTGTCTAGACGGGTTTGAAGAATCAAACAAACTCAGTTCCTCTGGACATTGTTTGATCATGCTGTAAAATAAATATGTTGACAATGTTGATCTACTGTACTTGGCACAATATGATGAAACCATAAAGTACACATACCTAGGTGTTTGTCTACGAAAACGTAGTGACACACACACACACACACACACACACACACACACACACACACACACACACACACACACACACACACACACACACACACACACACACACACACACACACACACACACACACACTTACCTTGTGTTTATCTTGCTCATAGCATGACATACTGTGGTATCTTCCTTTCCTCAGTCGAATATTCGTCTGAGGAAGAAGAATCAGGCGGGGAGGTCTTCTTTGTCCTTTTTCCCTCTTACCCGGGGGGTGGGGCATTTTTTTGGCACCTTCTTGCCTGCAGAGTCGTCTGAGGGGGGCGGGGACCTTTTCCTGCTCTTCTTTGATGTGGTCAGTGTTGGGGAACATAAAGTAAGGAGAAAAACGCCCGCACACTGTTCATAATATGCTCCAAAAACTTACTTTTATTATAGGCAACTGGCTGCAACGTTTCGACTTTACGTCTTCATCAGGCAAAAGTTGTAGTAACAAACAAAGAACCCCTTATATACAGGACCATTACTTGATTGTAAGGCATAACACCTGGGAGTAGGGTGGTGCTCAAACCACCTACTCCAATCACAGGGACTGGATACATAGCTCCACCCCTCAAAAAGAGTACCTTTACTCAAATACTTAAACAAACTTACATACAGTGTATCAATGAAGTAGTACATGTTATGAACAATAAGATAAATACAAAATGTTAAAACCTTTAGTCATGAAAAAAGTTAAAGTTTACAAATAAAGTACAAAAACAACCAAATAATCAACATGACATGATTAGGTGTTTAGGCCTATCCATGATAGGGTTTTAAGGTGAGTGTCCCTGGTCAAATTTGAACTGGGGACTTCTGCACAGGGGAATCTGTAGGCTAGATCTCTAGACCACTAACTGGCTTTTGAGAATCAGCCTAGAAGTACCAATGAGGGAATAAGGGGAAACTACACATATAAACTAGAGGAAAGGCTTAACATCGAATTCCTCATTTAAACCATCTGGAGACATTGTATTGAGGAAATAAATCCAATATGTCTCACGTTGGAGGAGTAACCTTTCAAGATCTCCACCTCTTGGTGGCTTTTCAACCTTCTCCACACCAACATACCGCAAGTTATTGAGGTTATGACCAGCTTTTTTAAAATGTGCAGCAACAGGATTACGTTCGTCACCATTTCTTATGCTGCTCCTATGTTCAGTAATCCTGGTGCGTAGAGCCTGTGAAGTCTTGCCCACGTATGCCAACCCACAGGGACAACGGATCAGATATACCACATGTGTAGTGCTACATGTAATTGCACCACGTATGGATATATCCCGGCCTGTGTGGGGATGACTGAAAACCTTGCATTTTGTTGTATAAGTACATTGTACACAGTTGCCACATCTATAGTTTCCATCTGGTACCACTGGGAAGTTGGAAATACTCTGAGTGCCCAAATCTGATTTCACCAGACTGTCCCTCAAGTTGGGAGAGCGTTTAAACACAAGTCTTGGTTTTTCTGGAAAAGCATTTTTCAACCTCGGATCAGACTGGATAATATGCCAATGTTTTTGAATGGCACCTCTGAACTCTGAGCCCAGTGGAGAATATTTAGTGCAGCACATAGGAATATTATTCCCGGTTTTCTTATTTTTGGGGCGCAGGCAATCATTTTGTGTTACCTGGTCAAAGCGCTCTCTAGCTGCATCCACCCACTCTCTTTTGTAACCTCTACTGAGGAACCTGTTAGAGAGATCAGAGGACTGTTTTGCATATGAAGCATCGTCACTACAGATCCTCCGAACACGGTGGAATTGGCTGACTGGCAGACTTTTTATCAAAGGTGATGGGTGAAAACTATCACCCCTTAAAAGGGAATTACGGTCTGTGGGCTTACGAAACAAATCAGTTTGTATAGTATTGTCCCTTTTGTACATTTGTACATCAAGGAAGCTAATGCGCTCCCTATTAAATTCCAGTGTAAACTTTAGATGGTCATTACAGGAATTTAAGTAATTATGAAAGTCTGCCAATTCCTCCACACTGC
Organism: Nannobrachium achirus; assembly: GCF_963921795.1. NCBI lineage: Eukaryota > Metazoa > Chordata > Actinopteri > Myctophiformes > Myctophidae > Nannobrachium > Nannobrachium achirus. Next base: position 227,101 of record NW_027664666.1, read on the forward strand.
AATCCATGATTATAAATATGTCGTCAATATACCTTCTATATAATGAAATCTTTGAGTAAAAGGGATTCACAGGATTCAGCACAAAATTGTGTTCAAACAGACCCATATATAGACAAGCATAGTTTGGCGCCATCTTACTGCCCATTGCGGTACCTTTCAGTTGCAAGTAAAAATCTTTCTGAAAACGAAAATAATTATGAGTCAACACCATATTTGCTAAATCCAATATGCACTCTGTGCTCGGTTTGGATGCAGGTGGGCGTTGTCTAAGGAAAAACTGAAGTGCCTCAAGTCCACCCTCATGAGGTATATTAGTATAAAGACTCTGAACATCAAAAGTGGCAAATATAGATGACTCAGTCATATTCCCATATGATTTAAGCAAATTAATGAAGTCTATAGAGTCCCTTATATAAGAGGGCAAAGCAGTAACCTCTGACTTAATAAAATGATCCACATATGCAGAGATATTCTCTGTGAGGCTACCAATACCACTCACTATAGGCCTACCAATGAGAGGAGTAGTTAAACCCTTATGTATCTTTGGAAGGGTGTATATGACTGGAATCACAGGGTTATTAACCTTCAGGAATTCAAACGTGGCCTGATCAAATTCAGAGTTATTCAAATGAGTAGATAATTGTAAATGCACATGAGACTTAAACCTCAAGGTAGGATCAGATGGCAGTTTCTCATAGAATATGGTGTCATTCAACTGTCTGTTCATTTCAGAAGCATAATCATTAACATTTTGCAACACAATCGCACCTCCCTTATCAGCAGGACGTACTACAACTTTGTTATCCTTACTCAGGTCTAATAATGCATCCCGTTCAGTTTTAGACAAATTATTGTACACCTTATATTCCTTTTTCTTTTTTAATAAATTTTTCACATCATTCTCCACCAAACGGCAATAAGTGTCTAGTGAAGCATTTCGATTTTTATAAGGAATAAATGTGGATTTCTTCTTGAAGGGATTGTACGTGGGACCACTGAGGGGGGCCGAAGGGGTGTCAGAGTCATTGTTAGGGGGCGGGGCAGACTCCGCAGACTGGACAACAGTGGGGGGAACATAAAAGTGACATGTAACTGAGTTACATATTGCTGTAACTTGCTGGTAACTGAGTTACATTCATATTTCTGTAACTCGTCAAGTAACCGAGATACTTTTTGGGTCATTTTTGGCTCAAGTTACAAGTTACAAGAAGTTACAAGCAAAGTTATAATTTTACATTTAAGTTTTGTTAAGATTGATGATCAAATGTCATGTAACCAGCGCCGGCGCCCCCTATAGGCAGACTACGCAGTCTGCGTAGGGCCCCCGACCAAAGAAGGCCCCCACCCACAGCCCCCTCCTCTGCAGAAAAGAACGTACCGAACTGACTTTTCACACCAGCACTACTGCCATCTTAGCCTGAATGAGACATCTCTGATTAACCTCGCATAGCCAGACTTACTCATGTCCCTGATTGGCTGTCTCGGCTCTATGCCGTTGTCCCATTGGCCAAAAAGGAAAAAGAGCCAACATTTCTTGACTCTCTGGAACTCTTTGGGAGTTTCCGCCCCGCCCCCTTTCAGTGTTTGTTTACTTTCGGTTTGACAATGCACGTTTATCTTTCTGGATATGAGAAAAAGAAAAAGAAAAAGCGTCAAACGGAACTGCAGCAACAGCAAACAGGTAAATAAACATTCTTGCACTGTCAGTTGTAATTGGAGCCACGTTGCTGCTTTAGTGGCGATATGCAAGGGATAGGGTGTTTAGCTGCCTTGCGTGTCACGACTGGACACTTATGTACTGCTGCTGTTATGTAATCTCTCCTCCCTCGCTGTCTGTCGCTGACAGTGCGCTGACAGTGACAGTGCGCTCGCCTCTTTCTCTGTGACCAATGTCTGTGATTTGTTTCTGCTTTTGGTTGTTTTTTGGTTCTGTTTGTTTGTTGTTGCTAACTAGCTGCTGTGGGTTCTTGACTTGTTGTGAGGTGTGTGCAGTGGTATAAAGTAACTAAGTACATTTACTTAAGTACTGTAGGCTACTTAAGTACAACTTGAGTTATTTGTTGCTGCTTTTACTTCTACTCCACTACATCTCAGATCTAAATATTGTACTTTTACTCAACCTCAAATTCATTTGAAAACCTTAGTAACTTTACTATTCATTATGATGATATTTTTATCATTATGATATTATAAATCATACATAAACTCCTTTAGCCCTATTTATGTTTTGGGGGGGCAGAGGATTTAGTGCTATATGTAAATTTACAAATTATATAGTCTACTATAATATGTTTCAGATATAATATGTTTCCTTGGCATAGCCTACATGCTCATTTTGGGATATTTGTCCAGTCCTTTGTTATGTTAGGCTACTTGATGCTACATTGCATGACAATTCTGCAATTTGGCATATTTATATAAAAAAAAAACAGAATTAAACCCATTATAAAATTGATTAAAAAACAAAAAAAACATTATTTTTTCCGCGGGCGCGAGCGCAGGAAGGCCCCTTGGTTGAATCACGCTTAGGGCCCCCGTGGGCCCAAAAACGGCTCTGCATGTAACAGTTTAATTAATATGTATATCAAAGGTGTAGCTATCACTATAAAAGGCATCAGTCTTTTTTTTTAAATGTACAGTTAAGTTACACAGTTGAGAGATGTGATCAAATTGAAGATCAAATGTCATACATTATCTTCAACAGATCCTCTTTTTTGTGGAATTTTATTTTAGGAACACAGATGTTTACTAAAGAAAATGTCAACCTTTTTAAAATAAAATATAAAACTCAGTTGAGAGGCATATTTCTGCTGGCATATGACTTTTTTGTAGGATATTATATTTTGTTTCATGTACACCAAATGTACATTCTCAATTTAACAATTAAAAAAAATCAAGTTACCTCAAGTTACTTTTTCTATGTAATTTGAAACTTTAAAAGTTATATTTCTCCAGGGGTATAACTTTAACTTGATCAAGTTACTGCCATGGTGAGTTACTTGTAACTGTACAAGTTACGCTTTCAAAGTAACTTCCCCAACACTCGTTGTGGTTTCCTCTTGTTCTATAATATACATATATTAAAGTAACTGTCATCTGGGGAAAAAAAACATGTTAGTGGATTATCTCTGACATTAACACATCGGGTGCCCACGTGGTGTCTACACGCCAATCTCTTTGATGTCTCTGGACGCCCAGCCCCAGTGCCCACGACGCGTTTGACGCGTTTTACAATACTGTAGTTACTGTACATTGCTACCGCAATGAAGGCTCTACCACGGTGATCAAACGCCAACAATATGGGAAAAACACTACATTTCCCAAAATGCAGCGCGGTACATGTGACCAGGATGTGCAGTCTCCCTGCAGCCAATCACAAGCTTCTGTTCCTATCCTGCACTGCACTCTATCGTCCTCCCCTCGCAGGCTAGCACGACTCCTATGTATCATGGATACTAGTATTTTCCCAGTAACGGAGTCTCGGCGGAGATACACGTAACATGGCGGATTCTTCTCCTAGTCTAGCTTTTTCAATCACCATGTTCAATGCGCGGCCCTTTCTACCTACCGTGACACAAACGCTGTGGCCCAGGTTTGATAAAAAGATGTCCTGACTGAAAGAAAACTTTATCGTAAAAATAAACAGGACATCCGTGGATTACATTTACTCGTATCATGGATACTATTTTCCCAGTGACGCTGCGGAGGTAACGTAACATGGCGGATTCCTCTCCTGGTCTAGCTTTTTCAATCACCATGTTCAAAACGCGACCCTTTCTACCGCCCGTGATACACAAGCTGTGGCCCAAGATTAGTAAAAAGCTGTCCTGACTGAAAGAAAAGATCATCGTGAAAATAAACTGGACATACTTGGATTACATTTACTCAACGTATTACGGATACTTTTTCCACGAAGCGAAGGTACGTAAATGACGTGTTGCCATGGAGACGATGGGCCCCTGTGAGGGTAAACCCTGAATTAACGTGGGCATCCGATGTGTTAAAGTTGTACTATGTAACTTTTTTTATAAAACAAATCTTAAAATTCTCCTAACTATTAAATCACAAAAGTTTTAGAAGATCCGCGCCGTGAATTTCAGCCTGTAAAGCCTTCTCTATATGTAAACTGAGATCCTTGCCGTGGACCGGATCTCGCGCCAAAATTGCGTCATCACACTACCGGCCAATCACAGCGAGGGTTATACAACTGCCGGCCAATCACAGCGCATCTTGAAGTGGGGTCGCTAATACTCGCTATGGCAGCCATATTTGTTGTCGCCCGTTTGTACCATCCCTTCTCTAGGTAATTTCGCCTACCAGGCAGGGTGAAGGAGTCCGTATCTCTGGAATTACTGAACGCACAGGAACAAGGGACCCCTTAAAAGATAGATCTCAGCGAGGTGGAGGCAGACGCGGGGGTCTGAAGGTACGAAAAACGGACGAAAGACGCAGACGCGACCGCGGTTTGCTATAGGGCTAATGACCACTAGTTGGGCAACTTACACAGTATGGCTTTAAGGTATGAAAATGCACTCACTGTTGCTTGCTTCTTTAAAAAGAGAAGAAAGGCCCTGTTCGAGCCCTCTCTGCTCGATGTACTCCAAAATTTGCTTTACAGCAATGCAATGAACTTTGATGGTGGATCCCGCAAACCTCTCTCCCTGATCCTTAACCCAATAAACAATACAAGTTTCAACAATTATAAAAAGGGTTAAAATAAAAAACATATTTTGTAATGATAGCTGTGGGAACTGTACCTATACTTGTTCATTTGGTTTGTCCTTTAGGGCGCTCAGGTCCTGCTGGCCCTCGCAGGCCATAATGGGCCCTCTGGTTCAAATTCTCTGTCCTCCTTCCTTCAGACCCCGCTTTTGTCAGGAGTTTCTCTCGGAACCCCTCCACGACTGGACTGTAGACAGGAACAACATTTTTCAGTTATTTCTTTCCATTTAGTGTGTGTGTGTGTGTACTGTGTGTGTGTGCGTGCGTGTGTACTGTAAATATTATAGTATACTCTCCAAATAAGCCTCCCAATATTCAATTGATTCCAACAGAGTAGCTACCTCACCTGACTCACGTGTCTAGACAGGTTTAAAGAATCAAACAAACCCAAATCCTACATTGTTTGATCATGCTGCAAAATAAATATGTTGACAATGGTTACAAAATGATGAAAATGCTGTGTGTGACACACACACACACACACACACACACACACACACACACACACACACACACACACACACACACACACACACACACACACACACACACACACAACCTTAACGCTAATCATTTATAATTGTCTATCTTTGAACAGGATGTTTTCTCAAGGTTTGGAATTGAAGCAAAACGCAAACATTTGACGTGATCGAATAATTAAGACTTAGTCTTTTGTAATTTTGGGGGTTTTGAAGACAATCTGTAAAAAAATAATTAAACTCATATCCACGCGTTCGTCTTGGCGAGCTGAGGACATGTGCACAGTTTTCCATATGTTTTTTTTAATACTTTATTAGGTCAGTCAACATGTAACATTTCATAAATACCATATATATATATATATATATATATTTTTTTTTTTTTTTTTTTTTTACATGTCTTGTCCCTTGTAGACATTTTGACCCTTTTTTTTTTTTTTTTTTTTTTTATCTTTTTCAACACGTGTAAAAAAAAAACATCACCTACATAACAACAAGACAAAACACTACACAAAGACCAAATACATAAACAAAACTGGGCACAAAGCTAAAAAAAAATACATAAAATAAAATAAAATAAAGAGGCTTATTTGTATCACTCTTGACCAGAAAGTTTGTATTTTGGGACATGTGAGAAAGATAAGGGTGTGATCCGCATCTCCCCTCATTCCCTCCGGCAACCAGAGTTTGAGTGGTACTTAGATATTGACAGAGGTGTTTGGAAGTACCTTATATTGATTTTCCAGGCATATTCCTGCCAAAAAGGTGATCTTAAGAAGTTAAAAATGTCTTTGAAACTCTGATTCCACTCATTCCCATTTATAGTAATTCTCAGTTCTTTATCCCACTTATCCTTAATATAGACTAAATCTTCAGTTTTAATTTCCTGAAATATTTGATAAAGTTGTCCAAAAAGTATTTCTATAATCATTTCTTTGATGTGATTTTATTATATATCTCAGGAGAGGGTGAAGGTTTCTGAGAGTTCTAATTTTAAGACAATCTTTTAGGTAGCTCCTCACTTGCAAATATCGATGAAAGTGATTTCTAGGAATTCCATATTGATCTACCAAATATTCAAAAGAGACCACCTCTTCTTCCTTGTACATTTGATAGAATCTTGTGAGACCTTTCCCTTCCCATATCTTAAAGACTTGATCCATAGTATTTGGAGTGAAATCTGAGTCATGTGACATTTCTCTCACACAAGTCATTTCTTGTTCTTTGACTTTACTTATTTTACATATTGTTTTCCAAATTTTAAATGTATTGCGTATAGAGTGGTTGAATGTTTTAATCTGTGCTTTATTAAAAGCTGAAAATATCAAGGTACTAAGTGACCCAACTGATTTAGACTCCATGAGCTTCCATTTGGGGTTCATTTTATTGTTCGTCCAGATCAGTATAGATATAATCTGTGCTGCATAATAGTAATAGGTTAGGTTAGGTAATGCCAGACCACCTCTGTCTTTGTTTTGTTGCAGTGTTTTAAGTTTAACCCTTGGCTTCTTTGCGTCCCATACAAACGTTCTCATCAGTCCCTCCCAAACATGAAAACATGTAGGTGATATATACAATGGCAGGTTTTGAAATAAAAATAGGAAGCGTGGTAGAACGTTAATTTTAATAATCTTAATTCTTTCCAAAATGGATGAGGGTATTATTTTCCATCTACTGAAGTCTTGTTTTACGGCATTTTCCAGTGGCCCATAATTACAGTGATATAATTCATCTAAATGATTAGGTATGGTTACTCCCAGATATCTAACTTTTTTCTGGTCCCATTTAATATTAAACTGTTTTTTAAAATCATTTTCCAGGTGACCACCCACTAACATAGCTTCTGTTTTATTTAGATTTAGCTTATAGCCTGACATAGCGCCATATTTTGTTATTTCATCTAGTAGGCCCGGTAGGGACTTGTGAATATCTGTGAGGTACACTATGATATCATCTGCATATGTAGAGGGTTGAAAATGGAAAAGGAGTTACCCCCTATTTTTTATTTTGAGTACAAGTATTGTAATTGCATTCTCTTTCACGGAATGTACATGTAACAGTTATTTCCATAGCATTTGCATTGGCGTTATGGTTTTATTTTGGTCGTTGTTACACATCCAGGCCGCTAGAGGGCGCCTACGGTTTGGGGATCATTATAGGTGACGTTCCTGCTGGAATTCACCAGAATAAATCCAGCAGTGAAACGATCAACATAAACAGAGCCTGTTCTGTCTTTCATTATACTTTACAGGTTAGTAAAACGGGATATAATGATCAGAATTCAAATGATATCAATGCTAAGCACCTATATGTTGCCATGGTTTGAACTAAGTTCATGTAGTGTCTCAAGAAAAGACGTTTTTATGAGTAGTGTAAAATACTGGTTTGTGCTGCCTGCTGTTTAGCCAGGAGGACAACATGTCCCATACTAATGCTGGTGTTACTGTTAGCATGTTGTCACATGAAGGGAAAGACACAAAAGCATAAATGATGAAACAATATTGTGAATGCATTAGCAAAGTGTCCATTAATAATTCTAAGGGGAATGTTATTGATTAATGGAATTTAATTCTGAAGTTATACAAGATATGATGTGATGATACTGTATGACAAGGTGCTTTTTGGAAAAATAGGTTTAATGACCAAATGTGTTTATTTTGACATCATAATGTTGGTTTATATACAGTAATTGATAAAGAGGAAAACATTACAGATGGGGTTTTTGCATAAAAGCCAAAAACGATTTTCTTATTGGTATTTTGGTGAAGTGAATTCAAGTGAATAAAGTACAACTAGGTGCCTTTATTGTTTTCTATATGAGAAACTGTATATAAGTATTGTGTATTTTTGGGTGATACTGTAATACATACTGCAATGTATTAATGGGACTACTGTGATGAAGTTTCTGTGTTATATGAGTGCAAATGGACAAGCCAAGATATTATTTGATAATTGAATATACAGTTTGAAGTGTTATAGTTGACCTCATGGTCATGTCATTCTGATTTTGGAAATTGTGAGAATAAATCCAGCAGTGAAACGATCAACATAAACAGAGCCTGTTCTGTCTTTCATTATACTTTACAGACTCTGCAGGTTACCCGCTCTCTGACCCCTAGCGGAGGCGGGCAACACATACATTGCCAATGTATGTTCTTCTCCCTTAAAAAAACTCCCTTTATTTAGTTTTCCATATGTTGATAATATTGTATAATATTAAAACAACTATTACACACATTTTATAACAGTACATATAAGAGTAAACCCCGCTCAACTTGAAAAAAATGCAGGAGACATTCATTTCTAATTATTAATAACAACTCAAAACACACAATAATGGGGAGAAATTACAAGTACTAGTGGGACAGGGGGCACTAGGGACATCTGGGCACCATACCTTTGTTATGACTGGGCATCTGGACAAGTGGGCACCTGGACATTTGGACGAGTGGGCACCTAGACGACCCTAAATTACATTAAGATTGCCCACATGTTCTTAATGCCCAGATGTCCCACGATTTCCTGCATTTGAGTTGGGAACATAGACTTTTGTTTGGTGTGTGTGTGTGTGTGTGTGTGTGTGTGTGTGTGTGTGTGTGTGTGTGTGTGTGTGTGTGTGTGTGTGTGTGTGTCTGCGTTTTCATAGACAACCACCTAGGTGTGTACTTTATGGTCTCATCATATTGTGCCAAGTAGGCCTACAGATCAACATTGTCAACATATTTATTTTGCAGCAAGATCAAACAATGTCCAGAGGAACTGAGTTTGTTTGATTCTTCAAACCCGTCTAGACAGGTGAGTCAGGTGACAATCTACTGTAGCTACTCCGTGGAAATCAACTGGATATAGGGATGCTTATTTGGAGAGAAATGTGGGGGGGCGGCCGCACCCTCTCCCCCAGGTCCCCCCACCACACCCCCTAAAGGGGGTTGGGGAAAAATATTGCCCCTCGGCAAGTAGAGGCTCTGACATCAGTGGCGTGAAGTAGGGGCTATTGGCTACTTCTATTTCCAGTACAATTTCAAAATAAACATGTGTTGAATGATCGATTGTATAGACAAAAAAAAAAGAAAGACTCTTGTTTTGAAATGTGCTTCTGGGCACTGTTTAGAGAGGAAATGGCTTTCAAAGGACGTCCCTTTTAACACTTAAGTTCTGTTCAGATTCACTACACCTTCATTCTGTTCGGGTCATTTTGACCCGGGGGATATTTGGTTTAAAAAAAACAACAACACTAATATAAATTTTAACTTAACAAATCATCATGATACATTGTCTTTGACTCAATACCAAACAATTCATATGATATATATGGTAAATGTTTGCATTTCTGCTTTGCTATATCACATTAAACACTGAAAGAGCTAGGCGTTTTTACTGATTTAGCTGAAATTCATGTAAAAAGCTACTTTATTTAATACTGGGCAATATTGCTCATGCTTATAGGAAATATTTTAAATCAGACAATGTTTTTATTAACCTTTTTTTTTCTTTTTCCAACATGCCCATTACTTGAATACTTGTGGTTCAAGAACAGGACATCATTCTCACACGGGCCCGGATCTAAGCATAGGCAAGGGGGGGGCAATGCCCCACTAAATGCCCTGACTGCCCCACCAAACAAGATGGCATGAAAAAAAAATAATAATAATCAAATATATTTAAAACTATTTTAAATATTATGCTATAGCTGTCGGCTGTCGCACCACCAAAACCAACACCATTTCATTATATACATTTTAAAAACTCTGATCGCCATCTCTCTCCCTCTCCGCAGCTCAAAAGAAGTCAAAATAATGCTCCGCCCTGATTTGCGTTGATGCGTAGCGACGAGGAGCGAACAGCAGTCAGTCAGTCAGTCACTCTCTCGTCTCCAGCGCAAGTTCATTTAGAGCAGAGCAGTCTCACAGAATAGCCTTTCCTCTCATCCTTTGACCTTTTTATTCATCTACAAAATGTTTTTAAACCCACCAGTATGCAGTGAAACGCCAGGTAAAAACCCATGATGAAAAAAAAAATGCGACAGTGAAAAGCAATAGGAGACGAAAAAGAGGGAGAAAACTGATTTCCAACCGGACCACTGGAAATGACTTGCACACAAATGCACAAGACAAGTTAAAAGCAAGTAAGATAACTACAGTATATGAGCGTCCACGCTGAAGACAATAATGTTATATGTAGCCTAAACAGTGCATCAAGCAGTCACGCTGTGTAAGAGTGTATAATGGAGGAAGGAAGAGAGAGAGGGGGAGAGAGAGATAGAGAGAGAGAGATCGACTCCGGTGCTCATGGTGTTGAAACCTTGCCGCTCTGACTCTGACAGACAACAATAAGTAATAATAATCCTTTGGCAGAAAACATCAATTTTTTGTTAATTTTTTCAATCAGATCCAAAAGTTTCAGCCGCTAGATCATCAACAGTTTGACATTGTTATATCAGTTTGTGCTGCGCAATGCCAGTTGCAAATTCCCTTCTTGGCTTTAATTGTTTGCACCTGCTGTGCTGCTGGGAGCAGCAGGCGAAGCTCTCCACCAGGCCAGGGTTGTCTACCCATGCCTGTGAAATCCATAGGCTGTCCACCTAATGCGAAGAGAGCAGTCGAAGCTGGTGGGCTGTCATAGTGGCCAATTAGAATGGAATCTGCTCAAACTGGCTGATATACTGATACAGAACAATATATAAAAAAAATTATGTCCAAAACAGTTCCTTAAAAAAAATAGCCGATCTACAAGCACATAATGCATCATATCTCAACGCGCTGGGAGCTTGCAGATCTTCTATTTTTACTCTTATAGTGCAACACTCTTCACCCTAACCCTAACCCGGGTTCACCCCGCTATTACGAAATCCCGCTATTCCGAACGTCGACTTCCATTCTTCGAAATAGCGGTGTCTCCAAATGTTATATAAGCCCCGCTTTTCCGAAATGAAAAAGCACCCGCTTTCCGATCATTGACTTCCATTCTTCGAAATGGGGGTGTTTGCTCTTCTTCAATAGCACCCCTCTATTCCGAATATAGCCTATATAAGACTATCTTTATATCTGACTTTAGCCTCTCTCTCTCGCATGAGAGAACATCTCTCTTTCTCAAGGCGGCGGGTGAGCCAAACGTTTGGGAAGGCTTTTTTTTTTTTTTTTTTTATACTAGCCAAATAGGCCTATTGTATTTTTACTCCACTACAATTGTATGAAAAGTAAACATAGCTAGTTACTTTGCAGATGTAAATTATGATAGGCCTGGCTATTATAAAACATAGTGCCTTTAGCCCCGTTTTATAGACTATTTGAAAATAGCCAATCTACAAGCTCACAACGCGTCGCGCTGCGCTGTGACACATTGTGAGCCTATTTTGATGTCATCACTTTCGTAGCCTACTTTTACCCAAGTGCATTTTGAATTCCGGACTTTAACTTGTAACAAAGTATTTCAATAATGCAGTAGGCTATTGATACTTTTACCTAAGTAAAAAATCGGAGTAGCCTACGAGAACGGAGAGACAGAGACTAGAAAGCGCTCTATGAGTAGGCTATGATCACATCAGCTGCAGCCCATCCATCATCAAGCCTAATTTATCTCCGTCCCGCGATGATGATGCGTGCAGAGAATAGCAGACCCCCTCACATCCGCGACGCGATGTGAGTGTGTAGGATACTGTATGACTGAAGCTTGTTGTACAGCCAGCTGTTCTCAGCGCCGCGGCCGCCGCCGTCTATATTGGCCTAAAGCTGCGTTCAGCGTCCGTAGCCTACTTTATATTAGGTTATATCATTTGGAAATACCCAGCAGCATTTGGGAAGGCGCACAGCCTCCCCTAGCCTTCATTACGCGCCGCCTATCTCTCTCTCTCTCTCTCTCTCTCTCTCTCTCTCTCTCTTTCTCTCTCTCTCTCTCTCTCTCTCTCTCTCTCCCCATCTCCCTTTAGCCTAATTCTAAACGAATGTCTGCGTTTGTGCTTGCATTTATTATTACAAAACTTACAGTCTAACCACTTCAACCATCCATGAAATTGATGAAAATAGACGTTTTACAAGCTCAAAATGCAGCTACCTTTTGCGGCCTGATGCCAATGTGCGTGCCGTGTACGCTACTATTGCTTTCAAGTGATGAAAAGCACAGAAATAACCTGTATTTCTCCGGTTATGTAGGCTACTTCTCAGAAAGACCCACAGCATCCTCAAAGACCTATCCCACTGTTTGAACTGAACGGGACTTTTTGGAGCGGTGAAAGCGCTCCCAATAGACAGGTATGTCCGTGGGTACGTCCCTGGCTGGGTGGCTGGGTGGCTGGCTGGCTGGCCGTGTCCGTAGCCTGGCAATACCTTGAGTGGCCACACACAACACACTAGTTAAAGGAGGGGCGCTGTTTTGTGCAGGCCAGGCACACTCACCACTCACTCACAGGCACAGTTTACAGTTTACAGTTTAGGCATTTAGCAACACACACAGGGTATAGCTGCTCAGATTCACCGCTCCACTTCGAACCGAGGTTTGATTTTTTTTTACTTCGTAGGCTATCTATACTTTTTTATAAATGTAACTTATTGTTTTGTCTTAACAATAAAGGTTTGCTCCAATTTCGTTGTTCTTGAACTTGTTTTATGCAACAATATACCGGTAATAAAGCTCATTCATTCTTCATTCATAGCCTACTTTTCAAACCAAATTAGAACTTTCATGCGATAAATTAAACAGTGTTCTGTAACAGCTGAGATGGCATATTTATTTCAACTAGCCCTTACCCGTTCAAAGATATGAGCTCCTAAATGATGTGCAGTGTGTGGGTTATGGGATGTGCACTGTGCACACAGTATATGAGGGATGGAAAGTAACTTTAACTGGTGCTTGCATGATAATATGTAGGAGCATCAATGTAAGAAATACCCGTTTTGTTTAATGGCTACAGAGATACTGTGTACCGATCTGCATGATTTTTGGACAACATCTGTAACAGGGCCAGACCACCACCCCGCCCGCCCACCCGCCTACACACACACACACACACACACACACACACACACACACACACACACACACACACACACACACACACACACACACACACACAGAGCTGGTTAAACATGTTGCCTCATGCTAGATGCAGAATAGATATGCCTCATGCTAGATGCAGAATAGATATAGATACACCATAAAAATGCTAATATACAGCATATGATTTGTGAAAGTGACAAACGGGCTTCACAGTTATGTCAGGTGTGTTCATATGCTAATGGTGATGCGATTTCAGATCAATTGCTCCAGCCACTGAGGAGAAACGCTGTGACAGACACTCACTCAGACAGACAGACAGACAGACAGACAGACAGACAGACAGACAGACACTCAGACAGACAGACAGACAGACAGACAGACAGACAGACAGACAGACAGACAGACATTCGGAAAATTATATGTTTGATGACGACAGTTTTAAATAACAATAATAATTAAATAATAATAAGTAAACGCAAAAAAGTTTTGACATCAAGATAACGATAAAAGTAATTACCAATACTACAGCAGTGGTTCTGCAACCTGAGGGTCGGGAATTTTGGGGGGTCCCCAGATGATTAACTTAATGTGCCACATTGTTTTCTCACTCAACAGTAGACAAACCAAAATAAAGTTTAAGTGTATATAAATGCACATTTCTAATGAAAATAAAATAAAAATGCTTCTAAAATGACAAATTAAACATTGGCCAAATGATCAAATATTAGAGGCAGACATTATTAAATTACTGTCCTGTGTCAACACGTTTATTTAAATGATGACAAACAACTCACAATATACAAACAGCAGATGCTTCACTTACACGCACGCACGCACGCACGCACCGCACCACACCGCACGCGCACGCACGCACACACACACACACACACACACACACACACACACAGAGCATCGGCGAAGTCTGTGCACCGCCGTGCGCTGCCGCGCTATGAGCTGATAGAACAATTTTGAAGGAGGCCTATAGTGTCAAATCGGTTGTACGTGATTAGTGGAGCGCCCTCCTTGACGTTTAGAAAGTAGTTAGGCTATAGTAGGCCTAGTTGTCATGAAGTTCAGCGCAGTTCCCTTTTTCAGCTGTGAGACTGCAGTCTAATTAGCAGATGTCATCTCTGGTCGAATCCCCACACCAAAAACTCCACTCAAACCTCCCGAGACCGAAACCCTCGATCACCACCAATTGCCTTTGCTTTGATCCTTAATTGGTGTACCATATTTGTTTGATGGCACAGCAGGAGCTAATGACCGGCGCAATTCACACATCTATTATTTGTTTTTCCTTGAAAGCAAATAATGACCGGCGCTAATTGATTCATTGACTGGAGTAATTCACACCTTTGTTTGTTTTTCCTTGAAAGCAGCGCATTAGCCCATAGAGGCTAAACTCGGTGTCCTGCATCCTCAGAGAATAGGTTAAAACTGAACCTCTCTAAATGTGTTAGACATAAGCAGTGCCATTTACTTTAATGAAAGGAGAAACAGGCAAGACAGGTTTTTCTTTTAGGATTAGCCTTAGCAATGTAATTGTCACCCTTTATCTCAGGGAAAAAGAGAGAAAAAAATCACCAGCTAGGGGTCATCTGGCTTGTGCATTGCTGTAATTGGGAGCTGGGCTATCAGTGGTTCTCAACCTGTGGGTTGGGAACCAAATTATTTTGGGGGGTCCCCAGATGATTGCAATGGGAAAATGAAATCAATCTGTCTGTCTGTCTGTCTGTCTGTCTGTCTGTCTGTCTGTCTGTCTGTCTGTCTGTCTGTCTTCCTTCCACACTGCTGTGTGGACAAATTTAATGAATTTTGATATTTTGATAAATGAATTAATAGGCCTACTGTCAATGCATTTCCATTTTTCAATTATAAACCGAATAGTGCAAGTAGGCCTAGGTCAACGAGTCAACCCAATTAGCGCAGCAGTCCCGCAGCTGGTCTGATTGACTCTGACCAGCTCTGCGCTTCTAAAAGTTACATTAGATCATTTAAACCATATTACATTCTCAGCCAAACTTTAATGATAGTCTATTCTGCATTCTGGTTGTCGTCACCCCAAATAACGGATTACTTCTTCATGGACCTTCAAAATGCATCACAGCAGCAGCACAGTAGCCTATAGGTAAAGAGTTATTCACAATTCACATAGTAGTCTTTATTCAGTTTATTGGATGACTTTTCAGACTGAATAATGCAGGAGCAGCACAGCCAGCCAGCAGGTGCACTCACTGCGGGCGACCACCGTGCACCCAAATCGATTATCACATTCACAACCATTGATCAGGCATCACGCAATAGTTTGGCATGCATTCCGTGTTTATTTTTAGGCGGAGATTTGAATCTATGATGCTGATCGGCTTGGCCTTTTTTTTTTCTTCTTTTCTCTTTTTTTGGTGCCATTTGGCAATGTGTTCCCAGACGCACAGGACGCACAGTGCGTCATGCATATTATACGTCCATATAACTAATAGGCCTATTATTCACTTTATTATCAACATGTTGCAATTATACGTCCATAATATAATTAATATAGGATATAATGCAGCAGCACTCTTTATGTGCAAAGCCCTAGTGTTGACGGGGGTTCCGGCCGTTCAGGCTCACTTTAAGCCCTGCTGGTGGAATAATCTGCTCAAATTCAGATTTTCGGAATGGTGAGGTCCCGACCGCAATTCGGGAACCCCCCCTTTCCGAAAATCAAAATTCGAAAAGGGGGGGCTTCGGAAAGGGGGGGTTTTGAAAAGGGGGGGTTTCGAAAAGGGGGGGTTTCGGAATAGAGAACCGTCCCCCCCTAACCCTAACCCTTTGCTTGTTAATTATCATGGAAAATAAGGGGATTTGTTATTTGATATGATACTGGATGGATAGATTGATAAACTGATATGTAGATAGATAGATAGATAGATAGATAGATAGATAGATATGACACTATACAGGTTCAACCAAGCTGGGAAGGTTTCGGGGTAGGGGACAGACAAAAGGCAACACCTGGTCTTCTCTGTTTGTGTTGTGTGTTAATAGTATAAGTGTGCCAAAATGCATAGGTTTTTATGCATTCCCCCACGGCGCGGGCAAGAGGTCGCCCCCCTGGCATTTCTTCTTGCCCCACCTACTACTAAAGCTTAGATCCGGCCCTGTTCTCACATAGAGCTGAACACACATGTGACCACACATGAACGTCACATAATGAATACAAAATTTACTAAATTTCCCCCTTGGGATAATAAAGGTATCTATCTATCTATCTATCGAATATACACTTGAACGTATACACTAGGACAGAGGTTTTCAAACACTTTGGTCTCAGGGAACCCCTGTAAACAACATTTTCATCCACAGCACCCCTGAATTACAGTGTTACTTTACAGCACCTTATGTTTATGTAAAATAATGTAAAATTTCCCCTAAGATACAGTACAGTCACAAGGAAAACTTCAGATAAGTGAGGGGTGAGGGTGAGGGGTGAGGAGGGGAGGGGAGGGATGAGGAGGAGAGGGGGTGAAGGGTGTGGGGGGGTGAGGGTGATAGGAGGGGGGAGGATGGGTATCAAATGATCAGATTTCGGGATGACCCCCCGGGAAAATCGTTCGGTCGGCCCCGGACTCGGTCTTGGGTTTGTACGGTACCCCGACACGATCGGATTATGTTAATGGTATTTTTATGGCCTCGGGACTCGTCGGGAGCTCTTCCGAGAATATTAAACTTGCTTGATATTCTCGGGTCATCGGGTACAAATCCTTTACAATTATTGTCGTCTGAATGAGCACACAGGATTGCTTCAGATTATATCAAGCCAGCTCCTCCTCCCTTTTTTTTTGGCTGCGCAGAGTGTAGGTTATTCTATCACCTCACAAAAAGCCTTTCCCCACGACAACACGTGGGGATAATATCTGTATTATATTTATATCTAAGATAGGCTAATAATATATTTGGATATATATATATATATATATAATAAGATAATAATACATCTCGGAGTTGGCTGTTGCATGCCTCTCTTCTAACATCTAATCAAATCACAATATGCGAGGCACCCGTGTATTAAGGGCTCTAAATTGACCTAGTGCAACTTGACAGTGTATGGAACCAAGTGAACCCTACAGGTAGATGTTCCTTTTTGGACAGTTGGTTGAAGGCTTGGATGAGGCAATGGATTTTATTAAATCAATTATACACCACCTACATGTCCAAGATGTCGCTCAGAGAGTGGGGACCTTATACACATGTTCTGGAAATGCACACACTTGAATAACTTTTGGAATAATATTTATAAATATACATCAGAAATACTACAAAAAGAAATTCGTCCAGACCCCCGAATATCCGTACTGGGAGATGTAGAGATGCTCAAGGAATTGTGTAAAGACGAGAGGAAATCGATACTCTTAATTATGACTGCAGCAAAAAGATGTATACTAACCAAGTGGAAAGATAAACAACCCCCTACACTTAAACAATGGTGGAGAGAATTATTGTCATACTCCACCTCAGAAAAAATCATGTATAACATAAAAGGGAAACCAATGAAATATGATAGGATATGGGGAAAAATCATTAACAATATAAGAAATATTGAGGGGAAGATATCACATACTTAAAAAAAAACTGGGAGAGAAATTAAAAGAATTGAAATTGAAAAAAAAAAAAAAAAGATAAAAATAAAAAGGAACAAAAAAGAATACATACACATAATACATGTGAGTATCGATTGCCTCTCAATACTATTATTTTCAATACTATTATTTTTGTTAATGTTATTATTGTTGTTATTATTATTATTATTTTCTTTTTTTTTTCTTTTTTTTTCGTGTTATTATTGAAATGGTTTTGTCCTTCCCCTGTGGGAATACTTTTAGTAAGCCTAATGGAAAATGAAGGAAAAGAGAGAGAGAGAAAAAAAAAGAGAGAAGAATAAATAAATTATGTAACCATAACTTAAGAATCAAGACAGAGAGAGGAATGTGTTTGCATGGGTGGGTAGGGAACTGGGGATAGGAAATGTTTTTATGGTATTGTATGTTGTATGTTGGAAAATCAAATAAAAAGTTTATAAAAAAACAAAAAAAAAGAAAAAAAAAAAATCAATGATATTGGAGATGCGACACTCTCAGCCGTGTCTTGCTGGATGCGCATCACATTGCACACTGCGAAAGTTTGCGTACAAACCGCAACTTTCCAGAAGAGTGGCAGTGATGGAGACTGTAATCTTTTAAAATATGTATAGTGAATGAAATCATACTGGACGACTGCATTATTATGCCCTTCTTAACTATGCGTAAAAGGTATACAATTTACACCTACCAGAGGAGCGAGACGCGCGCTGGGATCCTTTCCACTTTATCACAGATGCAATATCTGTTCTTATTTTTATAGTTAACTTAATATCTAGTAGTCATGCAGAGCCAGATGTCTCGCTTGCCAAAAAATAACTGAATATATAATTATAATATCTATAAAGTGAGCAGCGGCCAGTGTGCGCACAGTACCTAGAAGACAAAGGGCATATAGGCTAGGTTTTGGGTTTTCTGTGTTGAGTGAGTGACAAGCCTGATTTGTGCTTCGCCATATCGCCGTAGGCTATTGCGATGTTGTTGCGTGTCGAAAATGGAAGACATATACAACACAAGATCAAAATGTCGTGAGCGCTAATATTTCAACACGCATGATTATGAAACCACATGGAGCCATACGGCGGTTTCATTTTACGCCCTCAAGAAGATTAATAGGGTCCATTTGGTTACCATCTCCATCATTAAGCTGGGGATCACCTGGAACACCCTCATTGTCAAAACATTACAGGCTATAGGTCTATCTGACTCGCATCACACTGACTCATCCTTCAACAAGTCTCAGCTCTGAAAAATAGCCGATCTGCAAGCTCACAACAAGTCATCTGGAGAAATCACAATAATAGGCTATATCCCGGGTTAATTTGCGTGTTTCTTCCCTTTTTAATTAATTGTATTATGTAATCACGATGTAGCGCACATCGTTCAAGTTCAAACTCTCTCACGCAACATGTCGCTTTGATGTCATGCAGAATGTAATGGGCAATTTCCTATTGATCAGATAGGCCTACACACCTGAAAGTATTCACGCTGATTGATGAACAGTTAATGCAGTGATGGTAAAAGTACTCCCATTCTTTACTTGAGTAAAAGTATCAATACTGCATTATTAGCTACAAATATGTCACAGAGAGAGAGAGAGAGAGAGAGAGAGAGAGAGAGAGACTCTTATAGCGAATATATTTGTTTAATTTTGCCGTTTTAATATTTAATTGGTAGCACTGATGAAAGCACCATAGGTGCCTTGTAAAGAGGCTGCGCAAAAAAAGAAAAGGGAAAAAAAAGCAGCTGATGACCATCGCGCGACGGCGCTGTCATTTGATGCACATTGCATTAGTATTTTGTAGGCCTACACTGTAAAGAGAAGGGGGAGACCTTGAAATGTTCGAGAAACACAGAATCCACAGCGCCAATATTTATTATAATGTCAATACACATATTGGAGTTGCCCACAATCTGCACCATTCCAGAAGAGTGCGGGGAAGGAGAAACTAGAGAATCTCCTGAAAGACGGACGGAATGTAAAGTAACTGAAATCATACTGGAAAGTAGGCAATTTCAAACGCAGTTTATTTTTTCTTGTTTTGTTTGGTGTTGCACTGCGGGACTCATTGAATATGTGAACAGACGATAATAATATGTATTTGGGAGCATAGCCTAATTACAATGCATGTCTCATAAAAAAACAATATATATTTTATAGTTGAAGGGCAAATACACGTTATACACAGTATAAAGGCTGGGAACGTGTCCGTTGGCTTCACACTGGTCGCAACAACTTAACTTTTAGCGTTTCTTTTATAGACATATTCATTATTTATTTTTTATTCTTTTGGTCGGCAATGTGCGAGCCCATGGCACCTTCCGCGACCCTACGTTGGGTCGGGACACATAGTTTGAGAACCGTCTTTCCGTGGAGGCTGGAGCCTTGTTTCTTATTCAATCAACTGCCAGAAAAAGGGAAGGGAGGTGGGGTTGGGTTAGGGGGTTTGGAGGGGAGGGGGTAAGGGTGAGGTGAGGGGGGTTGGAGGGGGGAGGGGTGGAAGGGGTTAGGGGGTGATTGTGTATCTGTGTTTGTACATGATTCCTTGTATTTCTGTGCATCAGGGGAGGGGGGGGGGGGTGTGTGTGTGTTTGGGGGGGGGGGGGGGGGGGGGGGGTTCGGAATGGGGCTTCGGAAGGGGGGTGTTAGAAGTGGGGGTGACTGTGTGTCTGTGTTTTGGCATAATACTGTGTATTTCTGTGCATCTGTGCTTCCAGGTCAAAATTACCCGAACAGCACTTAAGGTTCCAAAAATATGAGGGGGGTGTAGCATGGGTGCAAAAATATTTTTTTTACATGTTCATCGCAGAAGAATCTTTAAATCCAGTGAGTTTCAGGTGGAACATTTTTTAACTTCTACCTTTTTTTCCCAAATGAAAAAGTAAAACGGGTCAAAATGACCCGAACAGAACTTAAGGGTTTGTCTGTGCGTCTGTCTCTCCGTGTGTACGTGTGTGCGTCTTGGACTCGGTGAAATATAACAACACAGGCATAAAGGAATATAAACAGAACACCAAGACAACACAACCTATAGGCTATAAAGGCATTAAACATCGCCCTCTGCTAGTCCTCGCGTCTTCACTGGTGAGTCGTGGCTATATAGACTTGTAATGATGAATGCTATGCTATGCTGCAGTGCTGGCTAATGTACTGTTTGGGCTAGTGGCTAATGGCTATGGTGAACCAGTCCAGAACCAGCTGTCCTAACACTGGGGTCGGGACCGATGCGTCGGTCATGTAGCGGACACATTGTATGGGTCTTTAAAATAGCCAATCTAGAAGTTCACAAAGCAGTGCGAAGCGACTCGCTGTGAGCTTGTAGATCTGCTATTTTCACTACTTGTTTGGTACAGGGTACCCTAACGTTTAATGTCCCTTGGTTCACGGGCTAAAACGTTTGGGAACCATCATGCTTGCTGTTGTAGACAGTGGTGTAAAGTAACTAAGTAGATTAACTGAAAAGCTCTGGGAACTGAATGATTATATGAAACAGGCACGTGTTGTCTGACTGTTGGTACCAAGAAATCCAGACTATATCTTGCTGGATGGTGCATGTGGAGATGCAAAGCAATCTCCACAGAAAGCCGTTCCCGATTGTGTTACATTTAGCTAAAAAATAGACTACGGAAACCCGAATAAAACACGATCAAAACTGCATAAAACCGCAAATTTTCAGTGCGCGCTGTGCGCGCGCGACACGCGCACCTCCTACTGTAAATTAGTTCCCGCGGCTATGATTAACAGTACACTAGGGCTGGAGCAGTATGTAGTTATCGCCGTAATAAATATTTTTTTACTGACAGATGGAATGGCAATATGGCAGTATATCTCCCCCAAAACATTGTTTTGAAAGAAATCATAATTGCGGTTACAAACTTGACAACACAGTATGCATTACACGACTGCGGTATGGCGGTATTATGTTATTTGTATATGCCGCTAAATAAATACGTTGACATGTTGATATACTGTATATGATGACAATATGATGAGACCATGTCAGGACATTTTGCCTTTTTGGCGGCGAACCACAGTCAAAAATAGCTAGACAAATGGAGCGACGGCATAAAGAAGAACTGGAGGTGGCTAATGCACTCATGTATGCAAAGAAGTCGAAGGAGAGGAAGGCTCAGCTGGCCCTGCTTAGAAAAAAAGGAAATCAGGCAAATAACATTGAAACTATAAAGGAAGGCAAAGGGATAATGGTTCCAACTTCCTTGTAAACAAGAGAGCGATGCGAAGACTAATTTTCGTGATTATGCACATTGTATAGGGTGCGTGGTTGTTATAAAAGGAAGTTCATGTGGAAGCATGCTAAACGCTGCAGACTAACCCGGGAGGTTCGCAGTACAATGTCTGTAAAGACAAGAATCCAGGTTCTCTGTGCTGGTGCTCAACCAGTAGAAGGCCTGGACGCTCTGGCTTATTTCCTAAGCCAGAGAGAGGCTCAAACTCCTCCAACTGATTTTTTAATAGAACTGACTGAACTGGTGTTAAAAAAAAAATACTTTAAATTTGAGAATTCTTATTACTTACAATGTCAAGGAGTGAGTATGGGGAGCCCTTGTTCTCCTAACTATGCTAACCTGTTTATGGGTAAATTTGAGAGTGATTTTGTATACAACAACAACAACCCGTTTTCTCCTTGGTTGAAGTGTTGGTTTAGATATATTGACGATGTATTTTTCATCTTTTCTGGATCAGTTCAGCAGTTGGAGGAGTTTAAGGTTTACATTAACTCCAGAATGGAGTCCATCTCCTTTACTTTAGAACACAGTAGAGAGTCGGTGTCTTTCTTAGATGTACTGGTACAAAAAGAGGTCCATGAGTTGACTACCTGTGTTTATAGAAAACAAACAGACTAATAATTATTTACATTTTTCATGTTATCATCCTTCGGGATTAAAGAGAAGTTTACCTTACAGTCAATTACTGAGAACTAAAAGAATCTGTAGCACTGATGCTGCCTTTGAGAGGCAAGCTAAGGATCTTTGTGAGCGATTTAAATCCAAAGGTTACAACAATAAAGTGTTGGACTTAAATATAGAAAAAGCGAGAGGTAAAGAGAGAAAAATCCTGTTGACTCCCAAGCCTGTCAGGCGAGGGGGTTCTGGCTACAACGTTCTCCCCTTTATGCACTGAGATGAAGAATGCAGTGAAAAAACACTGGCATGTCCTCTCCAGTGACCCTAATGTTGGTCATGTTTTTAAGGAGACCCCCATGTTTGCACACAAACGTGCTAAGAGTGTAAGGGACTCCTTAGTAAGAGCAGACGTATATGTTCCACCCAAACACTTTTTGTCAGATTTAACTACGGGGAATTTCCCTTGTCACAACTGCGTGCATTGCAACGCTATGATCAAAAGTGATCACATATTACATCCTCATTCAGGGAAGAAAATATTTGTAAAAAGTGTTATCAGTTGTAAAACCAAGTTTGTAGTATACTTATTAAAGTGCCCTTGTGGCCTGTGTTACGTAGGAAAAACCAAAAGAGAACTTAAGATCAGAATCTCAGAAGTAATATTAGAAACAATGATGTGAAATCGCCTGTAGCTAGGCATTTCAACACTGTGGGACATAAAATATGCGACTTACGGTTCCAGGGTATTGAGGTTGTTCAGCCCCTCAAAAGAGGAGGGGATCGGAATAAAGTCCTCCTGCAGAGAGAAGCTTGGTGGATCCATTCCCTTCAAACCGAGCACCCGAAAGGGCTCAATGAAGAACTTTTATTGGGTTGTTTTTTTATAAAAGCTTAGAGCTTTTTGCTAAATGAGACTCTAGTGAACTTTTTTGTCATTTTTGGATTAAGTGAAGCCTCTCTCTGCAGGTAGTGAGTGATATGAAAAACACCGTGGTGTGTTTTAAAACTTTGTATTTTGCTAATGGTCATTTCTAATCTTTCGAGACAGTCTGGGTCTGTCTTTATATAGGGGTCCTTGACCTGCACAGACTGGGTGTTTGTCTTAAAAACTGTTGTTTTTTGTTTTTAATTATGAATCTAATGGATGTGAATGTATATTTTTATTGTTTCTTGCCACTTGTTTAATATGACCCCGGGGTTATTTGAAAACTTGTATAAAGAAAAAAATTAAGTATTATGTATGAGCTGTATTCAGCGTTGTTTCACTCGGACCGTTCTGTGTGTGGCACTTAGGTCCCCTTTATAAGTGACACAATGTTATCATGGCTTCAGTTTACACGCTGAGGAAGGCCTGTGTGGCCGAAACGTCCACTTGTCCTGGCTGCTGGGGGGAAACTATTTAATAAACAAGAAGAAGTCTATCTAAAGTGAGTGCTGGCGTCCTTGCTCTAGGTGCTCAACCAGTACCTAATGCTGTGAGGAGAAAGGTATGGAATCTTGTTAATACAATGAAGCAGGATGAAATTTCCCATGCAGTCAAAGGAGACGCATACATTCTGAAGGTTGGAGAAAAAATGTTTAACAAACAGCGTGACACTCCCACACAATCTAATAATGTTCGGCAACTCATGCGAGGACTGGGGGATCTGCTGATCCACGGGAGGACGATGACCCCCGTAAAAGAGGTTAAGGATTATCCACAACATTTTATGCACTTTATCGGTGCTGTCTATGCAACAGCTAAGTATGAAGAAGAGACAAACAGATTTGGGAAACCCTCACTGGCAGGCCTAGAATTTCGTCAGTTTAGGGGCAAGGCCAATTGGCCTTTGGTGTTGTCAAATTTTTGAGGGCACAAAGGCCAAGTGCCAGGGCAGGAAGGCCATCATTAAAACAATGATTTTAAGTCCACGCCACAGTCATAATTAATTTAGCTTAAACGTTAAGGTTTAATGTAATACCTTTCAATTAAATAAATATCAAGAACCTATTTATTTCTGTTTTGCCATGTGCAGTGGTGTAAAGTAACTAAGTACATTTACTTAAGTATTGTACTTAATTGTTTATTGTAATTTTGAGTATTTCTAACACTTACTTCTACTACACTACACAGGGCCGTTTTTAGCTATAGGCGGTATAGGCGGTCGCCTAGAGCGCCATCCTAGAGGGGGCGCCGAAATGGAGGGAGTGGACCCAAACCAGCCCAAAACCGGCCCAAAACCGACTAAATTCACGGCAAAACCCGCAAAAATCGCGCGCAGCGCGCGAGAGTGGGGGGGCGCATTCGAGAGAGCTCGCCTAGAGCGCCGATTAGACGCGCTACGGCCCTGCCACTACATCTCGGATCCAAATATTGTACTTTTACTCCACTACAATTATTTGAAATCTTTAGTTACCAGTTACTTTGCATATATAAATTATAATATTATTAAACATACATGAACCACTTTAGCCCTATTTAGGCTATTTGAAAATAATCAAGCTTGTAGAAAAAAATAGCAGATCTACAAGCTCAAGATGTGTCGCATAACTATACGTTGTGAGCTTGTAGATCTGCTATTTTGAAAAATGTTGTACTTTTACTTTTGGTACTTTAAGTACATTTTGATACCAATACTTGTACTTTTATTCAAGTATATTTTGAATTTGAGGACTTTACTTGCAACGGAAGTATTTCTACATTGCAGTAGGCTATTGATACTTTTACTTAAGTAAAACATTCGAGTACTTTTTCCACCACGGACTGGCTATGTGCACGCACGCACACACGCACACAAACTCCTCCCTCCCGTTCGCGGAGTGATCCCTTTCTCAACAATAATGTACTTTCTGACAGCTCAGCCTCTTGGGGAAAGAATAGCTTTTGGTTCCCTTGTGCTGCATTTTGGTTGTTGTCCTGAGCTCAGCAGAGCTCCGTTTGAAGGCATTCGTTCGCACATTCGGATTTATTCAACAGGCTGCGTTAGATAAAACTCCCGTTTAGCCCGGTGATGTTTTTGTGTTGTAACTTGTTGTCGCGGGACTCCGGCGGCTCCACTATGCGGCCGCTGCTATGCATAATGCTGCTACTACGAGCGTAAATGGAATCTACTACTGGTCATGTGCGCAGCTCAACCAACCACGCACTGCTGTTACCGTAATGACTGGAAAATCGCGCAGAGGAAAAAACGGTAAAAAGCAGTTAATGGACTGCTGTGGGCGCCAGGGCACCACGGCCACTGTGGCCGTTTGGGCATGTCATTTTTCGAGGGGCACACGGCCAAAGAGAGGGGCAACGACGGCCATGGCCGTCGTGGCCGCCGTGAATTTCCTGCCCTGCTCACTGGCATTAAAGCCTAACCCTACCCCTGTTGGATGTGGAAAACAAACCCATGACTGAGAGAAAAAGAATTTGGAGCAATCTTGCCAAAGTCACTCTGTTACAGGTGATCCGTTTCAATAGAAGAAGAGAGGGAGAGGTCTCTAACATGCAATTGAAAAAGTATGTCTCCAGGGACATGTCCAAAATGAATAAGATGTAGAACAAGCCCTGTCAAAGGTGGAAAAAAAGCTCTGCCGTCATTTTGGACTTGTTGAAATCCGAAGCAAACGTGGAAGGAAAGTGCCCGTGATCCTCACGCCAGCTATGGTCAAATCTCTTGATCTCCTAGTGAAGGAGAGAAGTTCATGTGGAGTGTTGGAAGAAAACCGCTTCTTATTTGCAAGACCAGAGTATGACTGCATCCGTGAGTTGGCTAAGAAGTGTGGGGCGGAAAAACGGGAAGCTTTGACATCCACAAAAATGCGATCGCTACAATCGCTACAATGTCAAGAGTGCTCAATCTTCACGACACTGGGGAAGATCTGTTGGCAAACTTCCTTGGACATGATATCTGAGTCCACAGGAAGTTTTATCGCCTCCCGGAAGGAACTTTGCAGTTGGCAAAGATAAGCAAATTACTTTTGGCATGTGAGCAAGGGAGACTAGCTGACTTCAAGGGTCTGAGTCTCGACCAGATAGTCATCTCCCCTGATGGTAATAAGTTATGAGTTGTAAGGGAAAAGTTGTGTGATGCCTGTATAATTTAAGCTTGCACTTATTGAATTGCATGCCAACTTCATTTGCTTTGCTGTCTTGCAGAGACAACAGAGATTATAGAAGATTCCAACTCAGACGGGTCGGACTCTGATGAGGATCCACCCGGAAACGGTTTGTGTATATTTAAATTGGTATGCTTGATCACAGCAACTCTTTATTATTATTATTCTTTTGTACTTGTTTTAATATTTACATACCCAGATGTGTTAGATGTGTCAGTGATGTCACAGAAGGTTAGATGAAGGTTAGACAACACTGTCTGAGGTTAGACAACATACTCCATATTTGGCCATGGCTGCATTGGGAACTTCTTATATGGTTATAGATGTGTCAGAGTGATGTCAGAGGTCTGAGATTTGACAACACAGTGTGAGGTTATGCCACAATAACTACTCTTAATCTGCCCTCCAAATACAACAGTGATGCTGACTTTATTATTTTTTTGCTGTCTTGCAGGTTCATCTAAAGCAATGGAAGGTTACAAGTCTAGCAAATCTGAGTGTGGCGCCCCGTTTAGGAACTATGCCACTTCTGCTTTGTGGCGAGCTCAAAGCGTGTCAAGCAGGGCTGCCAAGTCTCACGCTTTGAGCGTGAGAGACACGCAATTTAACCTCTTCTCACGCCACACGCCACACTTGTCATTTCTCACGCATTTTTACAGCCATCCCACCGACCTCTCCCGAAAGTTGCGGGGGTTTTCTCACTCGGTAAAAGTCGCACGGAGAATTCTAAGCGCAGTGAATGCAGCTGCACTGCTCCTCCACTCTCTCTCCCCTCTACACATACACACATGCAGGCGACGGAGCGAGAGAGAGAGAGCCCTACAGACAGCCGTTGCTGCGAGCTAGCGGGGCCGGGGATCGCGCCGCCCCGCGGGGCCGCGGTGGAGAAACACACTCGCTACGCGAGTAAACGCCGAGCGATATTTCACAAAGATGACCACAATCCAGCTCTTGCCTCCCGCGAGCGCATGCACGAACGAGCCCACGCGCAATGATTTCATGGGTTAACACGTATATCCACTTGTCTTCAACCCTAATATCCCATATTCTGAGGAGGGCTTTAGAAGAGATAGGGCGGTTTTGAACCAACACTACTACCGGTACTCTACTGGAGGGAAGAATCCCAGTAGCCCAGTGGTTCTCAACTTGTGGGTCGGGACCCCCAGTGGGGTCCCCAAATTATTTTTGGGGGGTCGCCATGATTAACTTAATGTGCAACATTGTTTTCTCACTCAACAGTATGCTAAACAAACTAACATAACGTTTAAGTGTATAGAGTGCATCTGCACATTTCTAAAGTGACAATTTAAGGACTTTTTAATAGCTCTAAAATGACAAATTAAACTGTCAACTGTACAAATTGTCAGGTATTAGAGGCAGACATTGTGAAAATAGCAGATCTACATGCTCACATGTATCTGCTATTTTCACAGTAGAGCCGTGTTATACAAAATGTTGCCTGAACTCTTATAGGGGGGGGGGGGGGTCCCCAGTTAAAATATGATTATTTGGGGTGCAGGCTGAAAAGCTTGAGAACCACTGAAGTAGCCTACTGATGAGAGTTTTAAATGTTTGATAAATACACAGTGCTGTCAAACAAGTCTATGGAGCTATCTATGACATCTATTAAGATTTCATTTGCAACATAATTTTGATACAATATGTAGTGGGGGTCCTGCTTCATCTCCCTTAGCTAAGGGGTCCTTGACTTGAAAACATCTTCTTGCCTGCAGTGCCTGCCTGGCAAACAGCCAGTAGCCACAAATCACATTATAAAAATAGAAATGATTGCCCAGGATATTTCATCAGCTGCTATAGTAACAACAACAACAATAATTATTATAATAATTATAATTAATTACAAATATGTTTAAAATGGGACGTTGGTTTGTCTGGAGCCCTGCAGCAGTGTTCATGAGGGTACCCCCGAGCCCCCCCCCCCCCCCCCCCCCAAAGTCTCGCAACTAACTTTTTCTGAAACTTGGCAGCCCTGCTTTTGTATTGTTTTGTTCTGGTCATAATTTTGAAACTTGAACTGAATAAGGTGCTATTGGTTGACATTTTACTAATAAATGTATATTTATTGGTCATTCTTGTTGCAAGTTTATTTCTACTTGTGCTGGTCACTCAGTTTGAATGCTTTATAAGCATGAGGTAGTGACCCCGTCTGCGCCAACCAACTTAAGCCCCACACGCCACGAAATCGCTCTAAATCGATGTTAAAAAGGCCAAAAAATGTCGCGCCGTTTGGCCGGGGGCACACCCCCCCCCCCCCCCCCCCCCCCCAAAATGTCTCACTCTTAAAAATTTCTGGAACTTGGCAGCCCTGGTGTCAAGGCTCTGTGATTAACCTTCCTATATATAGGATAATTGTTTTCTCTGAATGTTTTTTCCAGGACAGCCAGTGACTAACCAGAGTGTGTGACCGGTCAATCCATGCCAGGGAAGAAGGCAGAGGTTGGATCAACGCCCTCCACACGTCAAAAGTGTGTGGGAAGTCCTTATGGTTATAGACGTTTCAGAGTGATGTCAGAGGTCTGTGGTTAAGCAACATTGTAGAAAAGTTCACTGGACTCACTCCCCAATCAGTGTCTCTATTTAAACTGCCTGAACTACTTGGTATTTGTTTGGCAGTAGCAGCAGCACACCGTCCTGTGCCCTTGAGCCAACCATGCCTGTGGTTATGGTCAATTGAAGTGAGTTTAGTTTTATGATTGCCTATGCCTTTGTATGTTTATTGTGGTGATCGTTAGAACTTTGATACTGTAGAGATTATAAATGTAGTAACACTGACCTAATGGTCTTGAATGTTTGTATGTTTGTATGCTTTCTTGGTATTCAAGTTTAGCTACCTACCCCTCCTCGAGTGCCAAGTTTGTTTATACTTGTATGTCTAATGATATTTGATATAATCTTATTGAATTGTATCTGATGTGTTATATTTCTTGTTATTTACAGAATAAAACCATAACATAAAATGGCAATCCTCCCCTTCATGGCATTCTTATCGGTGCCCCATGGTGATGTGCATAACCTGACCAGCCCTACACCCTAGAAACACCTTATCCTTCTAACATGGTCCTTCGAAGCCGAGAATCAAGAGCATTGTCATTGGCTGAGCCTAGCCTGTATGAAATCATCCAGTATCGGTTAGACAACCCGGCCAACCCGAAAACGGACCAGGAGTTGACCGAGTGGTTTGAGGAGAGCAACAGGGTTTTTGAACTCATGTTAAACGAATCCAAGACCAGGCCCACCAAGACCTCGCCTCCACCATCCAGGCCCACCAAGACCCCGCCTCCTCCACCATCCAGGCCCACCAAGACTGTGCCCCGGGCTCCTCCTACAGCCTCCTCGCCGTCCGGTGCCCCGGGCTCCTCCTCCAGCCTCCTCGCCTCCGGTGCCCCGGGCTCCTCCTCCTGCTTCCTCGCCGCCAGTACCCCGGGCTCCTCCTCCTGCCTCCTCGTCCCCGGCGCCCCGGGCTCCTCCTGCTGCTTCCTCGCCGCCAGTACCCCGGGCTCCTCCTCCTGCCTCCTCGTCCCCGGCGCCCCGGGCTCCTCCTGCTGCTTCCTCGCCGCCAGTGCCCCGGGCTCCTCCTCCTGCCTCCTCGTCCCCAGCGCCCCGGGCTCCTCCTCCTGCCTCCTCGTCCCCGGCGCCCCCGGCTCCTCCTGCTGTTCCTCGCCGCCAGTGCCCCGGGCTCCTCCTCCTGCTTCCTCTCCGCCGGTACCCCGGGCTCCTCCTCCTGCCTCCTCGTCGCCGGCGCCCCGGGCTCCTCCTCCTGCCTCCTCGTCCCCGGCTCCCAGGGCTCCACCTCCTGCAGCGCCCAGGGCCCCTCCTCTTCCTGCGGCAGCAACTAGTCCTCCTCCTTCGGCTCCGCCTCCTCTGGCGCTGCGGGCTTCGCCTCCGACCCTGCATCCTGCGCCTTGGGCCCCGCCTTCAGCCTCGCCTCTAGCGCCCAGGGCTCCTCTTCCTGCAGTAAGGTCTCCTCAGTCTCCTCCCCCTCCGGCAGTCAGGTCACCTCCAGCCGCTAAGCTTTCCCCTCCTCCGTCGCCTCCAGCCTCCAGACCCCCACCTCCAGCCAAACCGCCACCTGAGGCCCCCCCCCCCAGTACCCATTTGTTGTTCATGGGGCGGCCCTACATACAGCCAGTGTGACTTTTTTTGGGTTAAATACTGTCGTATTTGGGGCGGCTGTAGAAAAGTTCACTGGACTCACTCCCCAATCAGTGTCTCTATTTAAACTGCCTGAACTACTTTGTATTTGTTTGGCAGTAGCAGCAGCAGCAGCACACCGTCCTGTGCCCTTGAGCCAACCATGCCTGTGGTTATGGTCAATTGAAGTGAGTTTAGTTTTATGATTGCCTATGCCTTTGTATGTTTATTGTGGTGATCGTTAGAACTTTGATACTGTAGAGATTATAAATGTAGTAACACTGACCTAATGGTCTTGAATGTTTGTATGTTTGTATGCTTTCTTGGTATTCAAGTTTAGCTACCTACCCCTCCTCGAGTGCCAAGTTTGTTTATACTTGTATGTCTAATGATATTTGATTTAATCTTATTTAATTATATTTCTTATTGAGTTGTATCTGATGTGATATATTTCTTGTTATTTACAGAATAAAACCATAACATAAAATGGCAATCCTCCCCTTCATGGCATTCTTATCGGTGCCCCATGGTGATGTGCATAACCTGACCAGCCCTACACCCTAGAGAAATCCTAATCTATTTTATAAACATCTAACTCCATATTTGGCCGTGTTTGCGAGTTGCCACAATAACTACTCTTAGCCCACATCTGCCCTCCAAATAGAATAGTGATGCTGACTTTATTTTCTTTGCTGTCTTGCAGGTTCATCTACAGCAATGGAGAGTTACAAGTCTGGCAAATCTGAGTGTGACGATCGGTCCGGGAAAGGTTAGTGTATATTTTAAAAAATGGTACAGTACTCTTGATCACAGTAACTGTTCCTTTTATTTTGAGTTTGTTTTCTTTACGTTTACATCCCCAGACGTGTTAAGCCTGTCATTATTTTTTGGTAGTATGGCATAGGATTAACCCCTGTGGGCAATTCTTCTCCACAGTGGGCCAAATGATAGAAAAGAAGAAAACATATTTATAGAGCTGACTCAATTCTGCGTAATATTAGTTTTATAATATACGTAAATAGCACATTTCGATAAGCTGGTAAGAGCATATGTTATGATAAAGCAATGAAAAAGTAAGGTTGCCTTACTAAAATGTCATATCTGTGTCCATTTGCAGTCAGATTGACCCTAAAACCAGATGCATTTTTAGTTTCACATACTGTCGACGCAAGGAAGGTAAAATTAGAAGTCAAAAATTAGAAGTCAGAAAGTACTTTATTTTCTCATTTCCAAGTTACCTTGTCAAGGGTCGGTCAGAGTCAGCCAAAGGCCCTTATAATGCCCAGGTCTGCTATATAGGTACACATACAATAACTGTGTTTTCTCTGAATGTTTTTTCCAGGACGACAGTCAATGAAGAGACACACGGTGCAACCAGTGAATCTGCAAAAAGTTCCAAACCAGGGGAGACCAGACCATCATCGCCCTCCACCCGTCAAAAGTTCAGAAGGTGAGCTTGTTGGGGACTCCTTATATGTTTATAGATGTGTCAGCATCATGTCAGAGGCCTGCCAGACTTACAGTCTGATTCAAAATGACATCAGACTTATGACATTGTATAATGTAGCCAACCGCCATAAAATCCCAATAAGATTTAGCCGTGACTCTCGAAACCCATCCCTACGTATACATTTAGCAGTAAATTATGGGGTTGCAGATACGGGGAAATAAGGGCAATCGTTTGATAACCACGCAGAAATAAGTTGCCGTGGGGCATCTTGTTGGAAAGAGTCTTGCTATGAATGTACTGTATTCTTTAATGTTTAGCTATTTTCAACATATAGTTTCTTGTGTTTTAAATGCATATTGCAATTCCTTTGCTAAGGTACCAAACGGGCAAAGAGGAGGTTAAAGCTGTTGAACACTCTTTGATGATGTTCCGAACTGGGAGGATACCAGGAAAGCAGGACTGCGAGAGATGCATCGCTGCGTCTCCTCAAGCATTATCTGAAAGGGACTGGAAAGCAGTGAAGTTCTTTGTTTACAACAGAATTGTTTCCGACCAAAGGATGTAGACTTCTCTGTGTCTGACTTTTTTTTCTTTGATTGTTTTGTTATCCTGACACCGCCATGTCAAGTCTCTCGCTTCCTCTCAGTTGCCAGTTCTCATTATTGTCTGTAATCAGGCCAATGATGGTGGTGTCATTTTTCCAATTCCCCTCCCCTGCTGCTGTAAGATTGGACTCTTTACAGCCACACACTATGGTGGTCATTGAGGACACTGCAAGCAGGCCCCAAAGTTAACCTTAAAGACTTGAAAAATTACAGATGAATAGCAATTTAATCATACTGTAACCCTAACCAGAGGACTGAAGTGATAGGTTCTTGGAATGTTATTCATATGTCTATATACCCATGCTTCTCTGTGTTTGACCTTTTGCTTGTGATTGGGATTTTTCGATTGCCTTCCTGCTTTGGATTGTTTGCAGGGCTTTGACCCACAGCCTGCCTCACTAAGCTGTAAGCTCTGCAATACACATTAGGGCCTTTTCCAAAAAAAGAACCTGGTTAGTTTCTGTAAACCGGCCGGGAACAGACTTGCGTTTCCACCAGATTGAACCAGAACCGTTGTCCCCATTTCAGTTCCACGGTTCACTGCAAAAACAAGGAATTTGTGGTTACAATCCCGAACCAACTTTTACAGTTCGGAACCAACTTGGTTCTCGGTGGAAACACTCACCACTGGTTCATCCCCAAAGAACCAAACCAGTTCTTTGCCGTAGAAAAGGCCTTATTGTATTTCAGTCGGGTTGTACAAATGTGCAGGATAACGTTTTGATGGAACTGCAGTTGCGTTTTTTGGAGTAGATGTCGCAGTCCACCATTCAGGCCAATAAATATATCCATTCATAATGACAGTTGTGAGATGTTTTGATGCCATGTTAATGTGTACAGTATATAAAACGGACATCGCAGTAGACATCAGATATAACAATCTTGAAATATTTTTATACTAGGTTTATGCAGTCAAAATTCTAAAAACTAAACAAGTGCTACACAAGAGGAATGTATATGTATGTTTTATTTTAACATTTTAGTTTTGTGCTTTACATTTTGATGCTAATACCTTGTACATAAGTATTTTACTCAAGTAACATCTTGAACACAGGCCTTTGGTGCTATTGGTACTTTTACTAAAACATTTGATTACTTTTTACACCACTGCTAAACTGTACTGCCATTTGAGGCATTGATTTCTAATTTCTACATTAATGCTTTTACTCCTAGGTCTAGATAGGGCTGTGTTGCGACCCTCTGATATGGCCATGGAGTAGTGGTGCGCGGGTCAGCTTTTTTTCATAACCCGCACGACCCACAGCCCGCACGAAACGTAAACCGCTCGCGCCCGCGCCGCAGAACAATATATAAATCAACGAATCCGCCCGCCCCGCAACCCGCATAAAAAAAAGATGGTATATCATCTCCACAATAGCTCATCTTTATATAGGTCCTACGGCTCTCTAAGTACCCAAAGTCGCTTTACAGAAAGGTCTACAGTAGCACAATATTGTCATGGGCTAAATAAACAAACGTGTTGTTCAAATTGGGGTTTAGCCTAAAAGACATTCATTCAAAGACGTTCATTCTCTCTGGGGCATCATCGGGTAAGAATGGCGTTTCAGGTTTTATGTCAATCATATTTATAGGTACAGCGCTTCGCACTTTAAACAAACAGCAAAAGACGGACAATATTAAATCCTGTTGGTTATTGATTAATCACCAGATTGGAGAGATGGGAGCGACTGGAGTCTCGAGGTGAGCGTGGTTGGTTCATTCAGTCAGTCAAAAAATCCGTCTCACTTGCGAAAGTTGTGTTTCAAATCGTATCCGTTGACTGGCTGGTTATATAACTTAACCGACACAAAGTATTTATACACGGACTTGTGTGGATGACAGAGACATATAAGTGAAATCCTGATCAGCGACACGTGCTGAATTGTTTGTGCATCTTCTCTGCTGTGCTCACGTTGTGTCAAATGTTGGCAAACTGTGGTTCGCGGCCCCAACAGGAGCGGAATTGGGACGGTCCTTGCACCAAGGAGCGGAGGAGAAACCTCGCTCCTCTCTGGCGCATTTTAAAACTCGCCCGCTCGTCGTGCTCGTATTCAAACGTAGTATTCTTATTCTTATAGGCCTACTCTTATTAAGAATAAAGGGCAAATAAGAACAGGTGATTATTCTTATTTATGTTTTGCACATGAGAGTGGTGATAACCCGCCCGCCCGCCGCCCGCCAATGGAGTCTGAAAACCTTGACCCACCCACCCGCATGCGGGCGGGTTGGGTGGGGGCACCGGGTCGATCCGCGCATCACTACCATGGAGATTTTGCAATATG
The DNA here is from genome assembly GCF_963921795.1 of Nannobrachium achirus. Lineage (NCBI taxonomy): Eukaryota > Metazoa > Chordata > Actinopteri > Myctophiformes > Myctophidae > Nannobrachium > Nannobrachium achirus. The sequence continues at coordinate 262,345 of NW_027664666.1, forward strand.
TTTTTCCCCCCCAAGACAAAATACATCTGGAGGATAGAATAAAACTATAAGTGAACTAAAGCTGTTTTTATTTGTATCACATTAAAAACGGGTGATTCATTCTATACAGTATATTTGATTAAGCTCATTGAAGTTAACAAAAAGTTTTAGCTTTTTTTCCCCCTTTTTTAGATGGTCCTAACAAGTACAGTAAAAATGACAATGGCTGCGTTTCCCAAAGCGCAGGTCGTACGAGGGCCTTCGCTCGGCTGCGGTCCTTACGATTATGGCGTTTCTCAAATGCGCTTGTTGCGCCTCTCGTAAAACAGCCTTCGCACGCCAGTGGCTGGCCAGAGCCTTGTATTAGAGAGTTCTGCCAACTCTGGCCCCATGTGAACGGAGATGATGCAACTTTCTCCTTGAATGGCTCTGGGCTTCGATTGATAAGACGTCAGCAGCTGCGCTCCGAAATGAATTTCAGCGGCTTGTGTGATTGTATCGGGCCGGCCCATCAATAAAACATACAACACTGAAAATTAACACACTTTTAGCGCTGTTGGTAGGCTAACTGACCGCACAAACCCCTTGTTGCCTGCAAAGCGCTGTTGCCTGTTGGTAGGCCTATAACTGACTGCACAAATTGACTTAACTGCCCGTCTTAAATATATATATATTTTTTATTTTATAGGCTAGGCCTACAGTATTGTAGACTAGAGTATTGGTTCTCAAAATGAGCTCTGTATCGTTTATATCGATCTACTGAAGCGGGAGTCGAACCCGAGGCTCTCAGTCACTAGTCCAACTCACAACTCGTCATGCTAATATGCCTGTGTTCAGTTTCAAAGGCTGTTGTCCGCCCCCTCTTGGCTGTAATAATTATAGGGCTACAATTAGTTATATGAACCAATGGACCCTCATCTTCCTAGCCTGATTTCAGACTCAGCGCTGGAGAACCAGTCCGCTCAAAGAGTGGGCTGAAGCCAGGCGATCATCATCCTACACTCTCAAAATGTGAGTTGCATTTTGGAACAATTTGGTTCCTAACTTCAAACGTCCAAACTAAAATATAACAGCCCTGCGCCTCTTTACCTCAGTGTTGGCACGACGCACAAGGGGCTAAAGAGGCAGGGCTGTTATCCTATATTTTAGTTTGGAAGTTTGCAAGTTAGGAACCTAATGGTTCCAATTTGTAGGCTAACTCTCAGAGTGTAGGATGATGAGTGCCTGGCTCCAGCCGACTGTCTGAGTGGACTGATTCTCGCTGAGTCGTGTTGGCAAGGGGGGTTGTGTGTTGGACTAGCGACGGGATGATCCGAGTTCTATCACCGCTTCCACGAATCGCTCCATGCCTTTTAGCTGGGGACAGGGGACCCCCACTGGTCCACGGACCCACTTAACAAATGAGACAGCCTATAAGCGTGTTCTTTTTTATGTAAATGTGTGTTGTGGTGCGCTATTTCTCAGTAGCCTATATATCAAAGCAAGCGACACGCATAACATAAAACATATATAGTGCGGTATGCTATGTATTCCTGTAGGATTTTTTTGCCAAAATTGATTTTTTTGCTGTTTTGGCTTCTATAGGGACCAAACTATCAGAAAATGACGGGGGTCCTTTTCGGCCTTGTTTTCCCAATTTCCCATAGGATTTTTTTTGCCCAAATGGCTTTTTTTTGCTGTTTTGGCTTCTATAGGGACCAAACTATCAGAAAATGACGGGGGTCAAATTTTCAGACCCCTCCCTCATTTCCTTGGGGGTGGGTCACTTCAGTTTTGGCCCTATTCGGCCTTGTTTTCCCAATTTCCCAAAGGATTCTTTTGCCAAATAGATTTTTTTTTGCTGTTTTGGCTTCTATAGGGACCAAACTATCAGAAAATGATGGGGGTTAAATTTTCAGACCCCTCCCTCATTTCCTGGAGGAGGGTCACTTCAGTGTTGGCCCTATTCAGCTATGTTTTCCCAATTTCCCAGAGGAGTTTTCTGCAAAAAAATGATTTGTTTGCTGTTTTGGCTTCTATAGGGACCAAACTATTAGAAAATAATGGGGGTCAAATTTTCAGACCCCGCCCTCATTTCCTGGGGGCGGGTCACTTCAGTTTTGGCCCTATTCGGCTATGTTTTCCCAATCTCCCATAGGATTGTTTTGTTAAAATATATTTTATCTTTTGTTGTTTTGGCTTCTATAGGGACCAAACTATCAGAAAATGACGGGGTAGACATTTTCAGACCCCTCCCTCATTTCCTAGGGGGGGGGGGTCACTTCAGTTTTGGCCCTATTCACCTATGTATTCCCATAGGAGTATTTTGCTAAAATTGATTTCTTTGCCGTTTTGGCTTCTATAGGGACCAAACTATCACAAAATGACAGGGTTCCAATTTTCAGACCCCTCCCTCATATCCTGTGGGGAGTACTTTACAGTACTTTATACACAACTTCACAGTATATTCTGAGGATATTCAATAGTTTAGGTAGGAACAGTTCAAGTGAGGAGGATGGGGTAGCATTTATACTTCTGACCTGTTATTATTCTAGTCAAATACAGGATCTATTCATGATCACTGTTATCTATGTCCTCCCTTAAGGCTCATTCCCACTGGGCCAGATAAACAGATACAAAAATATCTTTCTCCATTCAAGTGGATGGTAAGATACAGATAAAAGAAAATATCTGTCACAGATTTTTTTTTTATATTTTTTCTATTGTTCTATCAAAGACAACAAACTATCAGAAAATGACGGGGTAGACGACATTTTCAGACCCCTCCCTCATTTCCTAGGGGGGGGGGGGGCACTTCAGTTTTGGCCCTATTCACCTATGTATTCCCATAGGAGTATTTTGCTAAAATTGATTTCTTTGCCGTTTTGTCCTCCCTTAAGGCTCATTCCCACTGGGCCAGATAAACAGATACAAAAATATCTTTCTCCATTCAAGTGGATGGTAAGATACAGATAAAAGAAAATATCTGTCACAGATATTTTTTTATCTGTGTCTTACCATCCACTTGAATGGAGAAAGATATTTATTTATCTGTTAATCTGGCCCAGTGAGAATGGGCCTTTATACTGTTGGCAAAGACTCCAGTCCAGTGCCATAGCACTTGCAGAGACTGACTGTCCCTTGCAACCTGCTTTGCACCCACATGTGATGAGCTCAAGTATTGCCTTTGGAGCAGGGAGGGCAAGACACCTGACTGGAACATACCCTCCACTCTCTGAATTCCACCAATTCTCTTCAATTGGTGGAAGCTCAGGGCTCAGGGCAATTGGATATTGGTGTCAGCAGCCTCTTCAATGTGTGCACCTCCTCAAAATCACCCGATCCACATTGAATCACTGCATTGGATGCAAAGGAATTACTTTAAAATCAGCTCATGCTATGGGGCGGAATTGTACAACTCCAGCAATTCTTGACACGGAGTTATCGGAATTACCCCAGGATCTCCATTCAACGACAACGCTCCTCCATTCGCTGTTCTCTCGGCCACCACGCCCACCTCTTTCGGGGGCAGAGCCTCCGTGAAGGAGGGGGCGAGTTGCTATGGCAACCAACGTGGGCTAGGTCACATGACCATTTCATATTGTTGTGGTTTTGGCATTTATATGCATTTTGATAACATTTATAGCGTTATTTTTATCATGTATTTTTATTTTATTTTCTCACAGTGAATTTGTGTGCTTTTGTGTGCATTTATTCATGTATTCATTTATTCATTCATATATTATTTATTTCTTGCCAAAGAAAATGACATGGCCTGATGGCCATGATCGTGTTTAATTACTAATTATTTGATGTTATTTATACTGATGTGTTTTATAAACGTTTATTCATTATTAAAAACCCATTATTAAAACACTCCGGTGAGAAGGGAAGTTTGTTGCGCAGGCGGAAGTTGCGTCACTGCTACAGGCTTCACTGTTTACAGACGTGACCATGGAAGCTGCTCCGCTCTCTTTATATAGTTTAGTGCCGTTTCATTAAGAATTAATACTCATTTGGACTAACGTTAACATTTAGCTACAATATGTGATCATATATGTAATAAAAAAGAACGCCTTTTTTATCTTGCAACGTTGTACCATGCACTGGAAACTAGCTTGTTTTTCTTCTGCTGTTCATCTTTATCACAGCCATTGACAATCAAAACCATGTAAGTATTTGTTCAAAATACGTTTTAATGACTATCTGACTATCCAGCGATTTCGGTTCTGTATGTACTGTAGCCTGTTACCCTTGTGTGTTTAATGTGCAGCTTTCTGCAAAGTTCTATTTTGTTCACTGGCTTGTGTAGCCTCCGTTAGCATGTTAGCTTCCGTCTATGCTAATAAGCATAGAATTGAGACATTGTTGTTTATTGATCAACATTTCCATCCCCACAATGCCTTGTTTAGACTCATGGATGTTGTAGTAGATCAGGGGTTTTCAACAGGTGGTCCACTGGAAGGGTGCCAGCCAGGTGGTCCCCAGCTATATGTAGAGTTGGTAACCAAATGGACCCTTATAGATATTTAAATCTCAAGAGTTAACTTATTGTTATATATCTGCATTAATTTTGCCTGTTATCTCTCCTATGGTAGCAATATGAATACCGGTAGCATGGAGTTGTCTAATGGTATGGTAGTCCATTGGTTGAGAAACAGTGAGACAGTGAGAGGTGTACTGTATAGACATGGAATGCATATATAAAGCTCATATATCCCTCCTCCCATGGTCCCCATGTTGATTTTTGGTGAGGGTGGTGGTCCTTGGCTCATAATCAGTTGAAAACCTGTTGTAGATTAATGACCAGCAGTGTGATGAGACGTTTTTTGTCCATTTTGGAGTGATAAAAAAGTCTGGTTGGATGTGAATTTGACTGACCTTTTCCAGAGGCTATTTGCAATGCATACTCTGTTGTGTTGAGCCATGTGACATCACAATGCAACGTTTTTATAGTCCCATATCATGTTCTATTAGTCAGCACACTTGATTATTGTTACAATTTGGGGAGTGAGATGTGTGTAATAGTGTAAGTCAGTTAAATGCTGCTTAAATTGGAGCTGACACCAGCCAGACCCGTTGAGCTTAAAGATGAGTTGGCATGTACAACTTAGAGCATGATAACATTTTGTTTCTAAACATATTAAGCACAGTTTGGAGCATTCTTGTCTAGATGTAGGCTAGGTCCTAACCAAATGAACCCTGCAGGATGCCATTGGCAGAAATATAGCAGCCCAGCTCACAACATGATGCCACTGTTTAATCAAAACTACTTTCCAATGTTTTGTTTGCTCCTCTGATAAAGGCAATAGCTATAGATTGAGTGAATCGGTCAGTCTGGTCAGGTCAAACTAATTCATCACAGAATTCACAGTAAACCGTGTTATTTTGCCATGCATCAATCCTCCAAAATGAGATAATTGTGACGATTAGCTCCAATAGTTGCGATCTGAACTGTACTACCGTGAAGCTGTACCTTTTTCGATGCAAACTTTTAATAGAGTCTTCAATCAATCAATCAATGAGGTGAAGTGGCTAGCTTCTAGATCTGCTCATTTCAAATAGCAAAGAGGTTAAATGCTATAGGGCTAATTCTTTGGTGGAGATGTACATACATACAGCACATAACGCTGCGCGCTAATTCAAACTGTGTTCAGAGCGACCATGTGACATACTGTATAATACATGATCACTTCGGGGTGTGTCAGAGGATCTTTAAAGAAAATGTTCAATCATAAACATTAATGAATCCTTTGTATTGCAGATGGACAGAAGATTGCCGTCAGACTGTCGCCATGATTGGTCAGAAGATCAAACTGAAGGTGGAAGACTTCAACACCTCCACTACGGCAGCTAACCCAACCCCTGGAGTACCATCAAATACTCCAGTTTGAGGATCCCATCTGGTCATCAATGCCAAAGGGGCATCTGAGGAGAAGTGTACTTGGTAGAGCACTGCATGGCAGGAAAGCGGTTCTACGAGAGACAAATTGAAGAAATTGACAAATGCCTCCTGCCAGACTGTCTGCATTCAATGACATGTAGACAGGACAAAGGGTTATGCACAGTCACTCCCTGGTGACTCTGACACGACCGCAGTTTTCACAGGGACCCTGAGCACAACGCTGGGGGCCGATGGGCAAGGAGGGTCGCCGCAGACGGGCTGTGTTGTTGGAGGCGAACGAACCTTTGCAACGGAAATAGTGTCAATAGTGTAATATGTACACGTTAGGAAGCATATTTGGAAAAGTAAACGTATATCGTGTATTTTAAGAATAGCTTTTTATGCTACTCGGCTTTCCATTTTGCAAAAATGCCTAGATGAGGAACCCGCCCCTGATATAAAATTATGAGAGGCCCTCTTTCCGATTTCGTAAGAGACTCGTCGCCAAATGCACGATATTTAAAAGGTATTTGGATGATAGGATGATAACCCCTTCTTCCCACTACTAGACTAATATGGATTAATATTGTCTGTGTTATTGTTTACAACCACAATTATTCACGTGTGGCAAGATCGCCTTTTCAGAAATTAATTTAATGTTTTCCATTTAATGATTTACTTATGCCGTGATGCACGCAACTGTTTTCCCAGGTTTTAAGGACTTATTTTAGTTGTTTCTCATAAGCGCGCATCCGTTGCAGAGGTCCTTTCTCCTCCAACAACACAGCCCGTCTGCGGCGACCCTCCTTGCCCATCGTTCCTGGGAAAACCGTGGTCGTCACTCTAGCACCAGTACAGACTATGCGGAGGAGGAGGCAGTGACACAGACACCTATTGATTACTCACCACATGGATATAATGTTTTTGTTGTATTCATGACCCAATAATTCAATTATAACAAGGGCGAGTCATTTTTGGGGTGAACGACTCCTTTAAGTATACTTTCTTAGTTCCAAGATGAAGCACGGCCAGAGCCAGAGTTCATCAATATATCCGTAAACCGGACACATTTTGTCTGTGAGTACACAGACAAATGTGTCTAGATTTTCTTTTTCACCCACCATTTATAATTTTCTTATTTTGATCATAAGACCCAATTGCAATTACTGAATGTCAAGTCTCCAGGTTTTCTTCAGAAGATGTTTGACACTTATTTACTATGACACTATGGTATATTAGTGCAAGGACCACCATAACACTGAGTGTGTACAATGGTGAAATGGTTTTGTTGGGCGTCTATGCGAACCCAATAGACCGTTTGTCAGCCTTCTGATTGGTCCCTGAGACTCCCTGACTGGCCAACCAGAAAAAAACATTCACATCGGGGGTGGAGTTTGTGCAGTGGAGAATATTGAATGTGGCTTTCAACAACTGTCCGCAGTGCGCGACACGGAGATCGGCCGGTACGGTGATAGCGACGGCAAGCGTCAAGCGATCTCGCTCATCATAACGAATAAGCTTCAACAAACTAGTTCACATGTACCTTATCAATGGTCTAAGAGTCACGATTGGGTACATATAATTTAAATGGGCAGAATTACGAAAAGCCAGCCTATTATGTGAGGAGAAACATTCTCTCTGTCCTCTTCCTAGTACCCAAGATGCAATGCGCTTCTCTTTCTATCTCTGATCCAGAGGATTAAACTAATTAAAACATTTATTTTTCGGGGGAAAACTACTGTTTTGCTATGTAATTACTGTACCTTTTTCTTCCCTTTTTATTAATATCACGTAGATGTGTTTTTTGTGGTACTTTATATAGCTGTAATGAGGCTATGAAGGGAAAAAGAATCCCATCCACTACCACTATAAAAGAATCTGCAAAGAGGATTCTGTCCCACTGGGATTAAACAAATTAAAACATATATTTTCGGGTAAACCCCCTGTTTTGCAATGTAACTACTGTAACTTTGTCTTCCCTTTTTATTAATATCACCTAGGTGTTTTTCCTTTGGTACTTTATATAGCTGTAATGAGGCTATGAAGGGGAAAAAAATCCCATCCACTTCCACTATAAAAACAATCTGCCCAGGGTTAATGTCCCATCATAGTAACAGGGCAGAATGGGGCGGGATTTGCAAAAGGGTTTATTGGCCTGTGTTCCAGGGAGGGAAACTGGGCGGGGAGGGTGATGTTGGTCATTGCATGTACTCCGGACCTACAGGCTTACAAAAGAGCTGGTTTGATGGGCTGAACAAATACTGTAGCATTCGATTACATAAACATGTAAATGTATGAATGGGTTTCAAATGTAGCCCCACACCTGCCTGCCCTACAAAGGCAGAGTGCAGTAACTACGTTTTCGGACACACCGACTTATTTGTGTCGCCCAAAGGTCAAATTAGCCTTCATGATATTGGGGGATGAGCAATTAGCTCAAGAACAGATATACAATCAGTGTAATATCACTTAAATGCCTTTATCTCATTTGGCTGATCAGCTGTAACACTTTTAAACCCATTTTTTGGTGAAATTCAGGAACATAGTTACTGCACTCTGCCTTTGTAGGGAGACGAGCCATGTTGAGAACTGACATTCGTTTCACAAATTGAAACACCTCTGTAGGTCCTCAACAACTATGTTTGAAAGCCATGAATAAGTTACAACAGTCGAAATGGGTCAAAACAATTGTATATGGCATCTAATGGTTACAACTTGTGAGTGTTTTTGTATTACCTTAATCCCAGCATACTAGTCTTTGCTGAATTGCTGTACAGTTGCAATGCACGTAGCATCCTTTCAAGAAGCATTTGTATGAATGTTATGAGACAGTAGTTAATACTGTATGTGTGTTACTACTCATTTTGGGTTATTGCAATAAACCAAATACCTGTTAACTCTTCTCCTTAATCCTTATTTCCACTTCTTTTATCAATGCTAAACAATGTCCGTTAACTGAAAACATTAAGAAGCTTTAAGCATTATACATTTCAATGCAATATTTTACAGCTGATGAAATTGACTGACTGTTGATTAGAGGTTCAAGATGCAGTGCTGTACATTTTCCATGTCAATGTCATAAAAGTAGTCTACACTGTTGGCAACTGGATTTCATCAATAAAATGTTGACATAAATATGTATGTGACAGTGTCATTTACAATTGGGCAGTGTGGAAAGAATCCTTACCAAAATACAGTTGAGGTTGAGGTTTCCATATTTGGATACTTTATACTTTATTCTATTTCTGGTTCCACTACATGAGGAACATAGTTTAGTACTCCACTACAATTACTTGACAGCTTTAGTTACTTTGAAGATCTGGGTTATTGAAACAGACATACTTTAACTGATATGACGTAACTGAGGTGATGACATGAGAATGTGGACTAGCCAAAACCATCTATTCCGTCCTATTCCGCATTAGGGTTTGCAGATCTGCATTGCTGCTTGCCCCGTTGTTAATTCAGTGTTTCAACGTAGGTGATCACCCTATTCCCCTATAGATGTGGTCCTCCCTGTGCCATTTGTAGAATTCCCATGTCGATGATATAGGTGTACAGTATGTGTAAGTGTAATAGTGTAATAGATGTAATGGTGTAAATGGGTGTATAGTGTAACAGTGTAATAGTGTGTTATGACCCCCCTCTAGGCCAGTGGTTCTCAACCTGTGGGTCAGGACCCCAGGGGGGTCCCCACATTATTTTGGGGGGTCCCCAAATGATTAACTTAATGTGCAACATTGTTTTCTCACTCAACAGTAAACAAACCAACATAAAGATTATGTGAATCGACGGTATCTGTACATTTCTAAAGTGACAATTTAAGGACTTTTTAATTCCTCTAAAATGACAAATTAAACATTGGCCAAATTGTCAAACATTAAAGGCAGAAATTGTGAAAATAGCTGATCTACATGCTCACAACTCCTTGCGTTGTGAGGCGGTGTGAGCACGTAGATCGGCTATTTTCACAATAGAACCATTTCATACAAAATGTAATGCCTCAACTCCTAGTGCTCGTCCTGTGCCACAAATGGCACAGGGAGGACCACATCTATAGGGGAATAGGGTGATCACCTACGTTGAAACACTGAATTAACAACGGGGCAAGCAGCAATGCAGATCTGCAAACCCTAATGCGGAATAGGACGGAGTAGATGGTGTTGGCTAGTCCACATTCTCATGTCATCACCTCAGTTACGTCATATCAGTTAAAGTATGTCTGTTTCAATAACCCAGATCTTCAAAGTAACTAAAGCTGTCAAGTAATTGTAGTGGAGTACTAAACTATGTTCCTCATGTAGTGGAACCAGAAATAGAATAAAGTATAAAGTATCAAAATATGGAAACCTCAACCTCAACTGTATTTTGGTAAGGATTCTTTCCACACTGCCCAATTGTAAATGACACTGTCACATACATATTTATGTCAACATTTTATTGATGAAATCCAGTTGCCAACAGTGTAGACTACTTTTATGACATTGACATGGACAATGTACAGCACTGCATCTTGAACCTCTAATCAACAGTCAGTCAATTTCATCAGCTGTAAAATATTGCATTGAAATGTATAATGCTTAAAGCTTCTTAATGTTTTCAGTTAACGGACATTGTTTAGCATTGATAAAAGAAGTGGAAATAAGGATTAAGGAGAAGAGTTAACAGGTATTTGGTTTATTGCAATAACCCAAAATGAGTAGTAACACACATACAGTATTAACTACTGTCTCATAACATTCATACAAATGCTTCTTGAAAGGATGCTACGTGCATTGCAACTGTACAGCAATTCAGCAAAGACTAGTATGCTGGGATTAAGGTAATACAAAAACACTCACAAATTGTAACCATTAGATGCCATATACAATTGTTTTGACCCATTTCGACTGTTGTAACTTATTCATGGCTTTCAAACATAGTTGTTGAGGACCTACAGAGGTGTTTCAATTTGTGAAACGAATGTCAGTTCTCAACATGGCTCGTCTCCCTACAAAGGCAGAGTGCAGTAACTATGTTCCTGAATTTCACCAAAAAATGGGTTTAAAAGTGTTACAGCTGATCAGCCAAATGAGATAAAGGCATTTAAGTGATATTACACTGATTGTATATCTGTTCTTGAGCTAATTGCTCATCCCCCAATATCATGAAGGCTAATTTGACCTTTGGGCGACACAAATAAGTCGGTGTGTCCGAAAACGTAGTTACTGCACTCTGCCTTTGTAGGGCAGGCAGGTGTGGGGCTACATTTGAAACCCATTCATACATTTACATGTTTATGTAATCGAATGCTACAGTATTTGTTCAGCCCATCAAACCAGCTCTTTTGTAAGCCTGTAGGTCCGGAGTACATGCAATGACCAACATCACCCTCCCCGCCCAGTTTCCCTCCCTGGAACACAGGCCAATTGGGTTTGCATAGACGGCGACGCCCAACAAAACCATTTCACCATTTTGTACACACTCAGTGTTATGGTGGTCCTTGCACTAATATGCCATAGTGTCATAGTAAATAAGTGTCAAACATCTTCTGAAGAAAACCTGGAGACTTGACATTCAGTAAATGCAATTGGGTCTTATGATCAAAATAAGAAAATTATAAATGGTGGGTGAAAAAGAAAATCTAGACACATTTGTCTGTGTACTCACAGACAAAATGTGTCCGGTTTACGGATATATTGATGAACTCTGGCTCTGGCCGTGCTTCATCTTGGAACTAAGAAAGTATACTTAAAGGAGTCGTTCACCCCAAAAATGACTCGCCCTTGTTATAATTGAATTATTGGGTCATGAATACAACAAAAACATTATATCCATGTGGTGAGTAATCAATAGGTGTCTGTGTCACTGCCTCCTCCTCCGCATAGTCTGTACTGGTGCTAGAGTGACGACCACGGTTTTCCCAGGAACGATGGGCAAGGAGGGTCGCCGCAGACGGGCTGTGTTGTTGGAGGAGAAAGGACCTCTGCAACGGATGCGCGCTTATGAGAAACAACTAAAATAAGTCCTTAAAACCTGGGAAAACAGTTGCGTGCATCACGGCATAAGTAAATCATTAAATGGAAAACATTAAATTAACTTCTGAAAAGGCGATCTTGCCACACGTGAATAATTGTGGTTGTAAACAATAACACAGACAATATTAATCCATATTATTCTAGTAGTGGGAAGAAGGGGTTATCATCCTATCATCCAAATACCTTTTAAATATCGTGCATTTGGCGACAAGTCTCTTACAAAATCGGAAAGAGGGCCTCTCATAATTTTATATCAGGGGCAGGTTCCTCATCTAGGCATTTTTGCAAAATGGAAAGCCGAGTAGCATAAAAAGCTATTCTTAAAATACACGATATACGTTTACTTTTCCAAATATGCTTCCTAACGTGTACATATTACACTATTGACACTATTTCCGTTGCAAAGGTTCGTTCGCCTCCAACAACACAGCCCGTCTGCGGCGACCCTCCTTGCCCATCGGCCCCCAGCGTTGTGCTCAGGGTCCCTGTGAAAACTGCGGTCGTGTCAGAGTCACCAGGGAGTGACTGTGCATAACCCTTTGTCCTGTCTACATGTCATTGAATGCAGACAGTCTGGCAGGAGGCATTTGTCAATTTCTTCAATTTGTCTCTCGTAGAACCGCTTTCCTCACTCCCACATCTCACACATCTCACTCCCCAAATTGTAACAATAATCAAGTGTGCTGACTAATAGAACATGATATGGGACTATAAAAACGTTGCATTGTGATGTCACATGGCTCAACACAACAGAGTATGCATTGCAAATAGCCTCTGGAAAAGGTCAGTCAAATTCACATCCAACCAGACTTTTTTATCACTCCAAAATGGACAAAAAACGTCTCATCACACTGCTGGTCATTAATCTACAACAGGTTTTCAACTGATTATGAGCCAAGGACCACCACCCTCACCAAGAATCAACATGGGGACCATGGGAGGAGGGATATATGAGCTTTATATATGCATTCCATGTCTATACAGTACACCTCTCACTGTCTCACTGTTTCTCAACCAATGGACTACCATACCATTAGACAACTCCATGCTACCGGTATTCATATTGCTACCATAGGAGAGATAACAGGCAAAATTAATGCAGATATATAACAATAAGTTAACTCTTGAGATTTAAATATCTATAAGGGTCCATTTGGTTACCAACTCTACATATAGCTGGGGACCACCTGGCTGGCACCCTTCCAGTGGACCACCTGTTGAAAACCCCTGATCTACTACAACATCCATGAGTCTAAACAAGGCATTGTGGGGATGGAAATGTTGATCAATAAACAACAATGTCTCAATTCTATGCTTATTAGCATAGACGGAAGCTAACATGCTAACGGAGGCTACACAAGCCAGTGAACAAAATAGAACTTTGCAGAAAGCTGCACATTAAACACACAAGGGTAACAGGCTACAGTACATACAGAACCGAAATCGCTGGATAGTCAGATAGTCATTAAAACGTATTTTGAACAAATACTTACATGGTTTTGATTGTCAATGGCTGTGATAAAGATGAACAGCAGAAGAAAAACAAGCTAGTTTCCAGTGCATGGTACAACGTTGCAAGATAAAAAAGGCGTTCTTTTTTATTACATATATGATCACATATTGTAGCTAAATGTTAACGTTAGTCCAAATGAGTATTAATTCTTAATGAAACGGCACTAAACTATATAAAGAGAGCGGAGCAGCTTCCATGGTCACGTCTGTAAACAGTGAAGCCTGTAGCAGTGACGCAACTTCCGCCTGCGCAACAAACTTCCCTTCTCACCGGAGTGTTTTAATAATGGGTTTTTAATAATGAATAAACGTTTATAAAACACATCAGTATAAATAACATCAAATAATTAGTAATTAAACACGATCATGGCCATCAGGCCATGTCATTTTCTTTGGCAAGAAATAAATAATACATGAATGAATAAATGAATACATGAATAAATGCACACAAAAGCACACGAATTCACTGTGAGAAAATAAAATAAAAATACATGATAAAAATAACGCTATAAATGTTATCAAAATGCATATAAATGCCAAAACCACAACAATATGAAATGGTCACGTGACCTAGCCCACGTTGGTTGCCATAGCAACTCGCCCCCTCCTTCACGGAGGCTCTGCCCCCGAAAGAGGTGGGCGTGGTGGCCGAGAGAACAGCGAATGGAGGAGCGTTGTCGTTGAATGGAGATCCTGGGGTAATTCCGATAACTCCGTGTCAAGAATTGCTGGAGTTGTACAATTCCGCCCCATAGCATGAGCTGATTTTAAAGTAATTCCTTTGCATCCAATGCAGTGATTCAATGTGGATCGGGTGCATGTCCCTTGATGAAGGTATCATATATGACAACAAGCTTGAAAGAACTGTCCCTTGAGAAATACTCAAGCAGTCCCTGGCCTAACACATGTCAACTTCTCCTTGGTTGATCACACAGTCAGGAGTTCCTTGATGGACATAGTGAGCTTCATCTCTGGATGAAGACTTTGTTTTTCGACTGATCCATATACCTAATATTACCTATCAAAGACAACTTGACCCTCAACATAGCCATCATCGTTATGATGCGTTTGTTGAATGCATCCTGAAGATCTGACAGCTTTTTTGTCTTTTTCATGTTCTGAAGCAAACCCATGGCATCAACAATAAGAACTTTGATAGAATAATCGTCCTCCGTCAGATCATGCTATGGGACACATGGAAGATCTTCCTACAGGGGCTCTGCCCTGGCATCTTCAATTGCATGCAAAATGTGAACCCCCTCATTTTCTGACAGTTTGGTCCCTAAAGAAGCCAAAACAGAAAAGAAGAAAAAAAAATCTATGGGAATATAGAGCCGAATAGGGCCAAAACTGAAACCCCCCCTCCCCGCCTCAGGAAATGGGGGAGGGGTATGAAAATTTGAACCCTGTCCTTTTCTGATAGTTTGGTCCCCATAGAAGCCTAAACAGCAAACAAAACAATTTTAGCAAAAAAAAATCCTATGGGAAATTGGAATGCATAGCTGAATAGGGCCAAAACTGTGACCCGCCCCCGGGAAATGAGGGCGGGGTCTGAAAATTTCAACCCCGTTATTTTCTGATAGTTTGTTCCCTATGGAAGCCAAAACAGCAAACAAAACAATTTTTGCAAAAAAATCCTATGGGAAATTGGGAATGCATAGCTGAATAGGGCCAAAACTGAAGTGACCCGGCCCCAGGAAATGAGGGACGGGTCTGAAAATGTGACCCCTGTAATTTTCTGATAGTTTGGTCCCTATAGAAGCCAAAACAGCAAACAAATCAATTTTAGCAAAAAATACTATGGGAAATTGGGAATACATAGCCGAATAGGGCCAAAACTGAAGTGACCCGCCCCCAGGAAATGAGGGAGGGGTCTGAAAATGTGACCCCCGTAATTTTCTGATAGTTTGGTCCCTATAGAAGCCAAAACAGCAAACAAATCAATTTTAGCAAAAAATACTATGGGAAATTGGGAATACATAGTCGAATAGGGCCAAAACTGAAGTGACCCGCCCCCAGGAAATGAGGGAGGGGTCGGAAAATTTGACCCCCGTCATTTTCTGATAGTTTGGACCCTATAGAACCAAAATCTGCAGAAAAATCAATTTTGGCACACAAATCCTACAGGAGCTGTATTTTGGACATAGCATACCACACTAATAGTTCACCTTTGTATTTTTTATTTATTTATTATATAGCCTAAATATAATAGTTCACTTATTTATTTTGTATAGCAGGTGTGTAGAATAGCCTACTCTATCATCCACAAGACTTAGATAGCTTTTTTAAATAGTTATACTTAGTTATATAGTGCTCAGTTTTCTATGAAGGGTGCTTACGGGCGCCCCGGCGCACCCTTAAAAAAACATCGTACAGACACGTCTGCAGCACCCGTGGGAAACTTGCGGGAAAGGTGTTTGCTTCTAAAATCCTCCTTACGATGGCCATTCGTATGAGGTGTGCATTCAACCGTCATCACAGCTATTTGGTTCCATTGTACGAGACGACCGGTTTCCTGAAAGCCCTCGTTGCTCTTGATTGACAGATGCCTGCGCAGGCTGCGAAGGACGATTTTGTTCTCTACGACCATGCCTGAGCTTACGAGCACTCAAAATCGCTTTGGGAAACGCGGCCAATGTAGTCCAGTCATTTTAGGGTTAGACCTAGAACAAATTGCAATAGTAGCAAACTCAACTGATTTTGTATCCTCATTATGTCCTTAGTGAGGGAAAAAAAGTCCCAAGGAATCCCACCGGGGCAAAGTTTTGAAAACGATCTACCTACCTTCAATTACTATACACTACAATATAACGGAAAAAATGACTGAAAAAAAATCTGCTTTAAGTGGGATATGAGGGGTCAAACTAGGTGTTTTTAATTATTCTGAATCCATTGCAAGCATTTGTTTTGCATGAAAAACATTCCTTGGGCTAAAAACGGACCCCAAAAGACTGAAAATTGATGAAAATTGATGAAAATTGACGTTTTGAGTGGCCATTTCTGGCCCAAGGAATGTTTTTCGTGCAAAACAAATGATTGCAATGGATTCAGAATAATTAAAAACCCCTAGTTTGACCCCTCACATCCCACTTAAAGCAGATCTTTTTTCAGTCATTTTTTCCTTTATATTGTAGTGTATAGTAAGTGAAGGTAGATAGGTCGTTTTCAAAACTTTGCCCAGATGGGATTCCTTGGGACTTTTTTTTCCCTCACTAAGGACATATTGAGGATACAAAATCAGTTGAGTTTGCTACTATTGCAATTTGTTCCAGGTTTGGCCTAATTTTGGCCTAAAATGACTGGACTAATGTCTAGAATGTTCCCTTCTTTAAATCTGAGGTGATTGTATTAAAATAGATTTTTTTTTTCATGTTCAGGAGTGTAATGCATATGTTTCTACAATGTCTAGAAAGAGTAGTCCTAAAAAGTTCAGCATTAGTCAGAGAGGTCCTAAGTAGGTAACATATGTGAGAATGTGTGTGTGTGTGTGTGTGTGTGTGTGTGTGTGTGTGTGTGTGTGTGTGTGTGTGTGTGTGTGTGTGCGTGTGTGCGTGCGTGCGTGCGTGCGTGTGTATGTAATGTAAATATTATAGTTTACTCTCTAAATAAGCCTCCCAATATTCAATTGATTCCAACAGTCTAGCTACCTCACCTGACTCACCTGACTCACGGGTTTGAAGAATCAAACAAACGCAAATCCTACATTGTTTGATCTAGCTGCAAAATAAATATGTTGACAATGGTTACAATATGATGTGACCATAAAGTACATACCTGGGTGTTTGTCTATGAAAATGCTGTGTGACACACACACACACACACACACACACACACACACACACACACACACACACACACACACACACACACACACACACACACACACACACACAACCCTAAGGCT